>NW_007739998.1:12080-14146 GCF_000696425.1 Galeopterus variegatus
ATACAATCTCCAGCACAAAGCATTGTATGTACATTTAGGCTGGTGAAACAAGTGTTTGTTTGTTTTTTTAAATTTTTTTTTCAATTGTGTGTTTCTGTGTGTGTGTGTGTGTGTGTGTGTGTGTGTGTGTGTGTGTGTGTGTGTGTTTTTTAAATTTTTTTTTCAATTGTGTGTTTCTCTGTGTGTGTGTGTGTGTGTGTGTGTGTGTGTTTAATTGAATAGTTGGGGCACAGAAAATGATACCCTAAAGTATGTTGCTTTAGCTTGCTGAGCACTTTGAATTAAAAGAAATGGGAGGGCTTAGAAGCTGCCTCAAAACCAAGAACCAAGAACTTCCTAATCTTTTCTTGCCTCTCTCCCCACAGAAGCAGGGAGGAACTCTCTCTAGAATTTCCTTATTGGACTAAGGAAACTTTTATCCAAAAGAAATGTAACTGTCTTAAGAAGTCCTCCCTAGGAATCTCACAGGAAAGGTTAATCACTTGATAAGAAAAGAGATTAAAAATCATCACCACACCCCAATAGACTTTTCATCTATTCTACTGAGGGCAGCTCTGAAAAATTACCTAAGAGACTTTACATAATAAGACAACTTTTGTTCACAGTGCAGTTCCAGTCCACACATTTCCATAACTTGCTGGTCCCACTCAGTCTCCTAAGAGGATCATTTACAAAATAATGCCTACTTCACAAATCAGTTTATTTCCTTTAAAAATAATTTATTATCCCTGTAAAACTGTCTATACGTCCTGACCTCCCTCGTCCCTTAAACCTTAATCATGTGATCCTTGGATTCTCATATTTGCAGGACTCCCATATCCTAGTGCATGTTCATAAATTTGTATGACTTTTTTCCCCATTGCTCTATCTAATGTCAGTCAACTCTGTGAATCTTCAGAGAAGGTAAAAGGGAAACCTTTTCTTTGCTTTACAGATTACAGCAACCTAGGTGTTCCTTCCAATTCACTGAGACTTTCCTACAAGTGGCATATGCGATGGGACAAACTTAAAACCTGCTCATTCTTTCTGGCAATGAAGTAGAATCTAAAGTCAAGTGAATTAGTGCCTGTCTTGACCACAGCTGTTTATGTTAGGCTTCACAACTTGTTAAATGCCAGAAGGATCTTTGAGAACAAGCAGATGTTCCCTTCTTCCACCATAAATTAATTGCCCTGTGTCAAATATTCCGCTCTTCCATTTGCACCTTGGATAAATGATAACCTGAAAGATTAATACAAATCCACAAATTCTAAAACTATATATAGCAGCATACAAATGCAAGAAGCACAGTTTTGTGGTTAAGTTGAATAAAATGTTAATATGGATATTCAGTGTGGAATCGTTTTACCTGAAAAATTCAGCCCAGAGAAGTTTGAAATATAAAGTGTTTGCCCTGCATTTATTCACAAGCTTGTGCCTTATCTACTACCTCTGAGGAAGATACTCACACATAATCTCTATTTAAATGTTTTATATTTTATCATAAAAGAAAATATTTCAGCCAGAGCCTTTACTAAGCACTCAGGGAATCTGATTTTGTTTAAAGCCAGATGCTGTTCTCAAAATATCATACTGTTTATTCCTTCACAGCTAAAAGGGTAGAGTTACAATAGACTCTGTATCAAAGAAAAAATTAGGAAGAAAGGTACTATGGGTTAAATGTATCCCCCAAAACGTATGTGTTAGGAACACGAGTCCCTTTTTAACAATGTTAAGAAAGTAAATAATCTGATTATGCTATTTGAAAGGTGGGGACTTTAAGAAATGATTGAATTGTGAGGACTGTGCTTTCCTGAATGAATTAATTCACTCATGGAGTAATGGGTTAATGGGTTATTACGGGCATACATTGTGACTTTATAAGGAGAAGCACATGAAAAAGCTCTTGCCATTCTCACCATGTGATACCCTGGTCACTACAAGACTGTAGAGTTCTTACCAAGAAGACCTCGTCCAGGTGTGTTCTCTGTATCCTGGACTTCCCAACCTCCAAAACTGTAAAAAGTAAACCTATCTTCTTCATGCATTACCCAGTCTCAGGTATTCTGTTACAAACAACAGAAAAC
>NW_007739998.1:14657-16749 GCF_000696425.1 Galeopterus variegatus
GAAGCACATGAAAAAGCTCTTGCCATTCTCACCATGTGATACCCTGGTCACTACAAGACTGCAGAGTTCTTACCAAGAAGACCTCGTCCAGGTGTGTTCTCTGTATCCTGGACTTCCCAACCTCCAAAACTGTAAAAAATAAACCTATCTTCTTCATGCATTACCCAGTCTCAGGTATTCTGTTACAAACAACAGAAAACAGACTAATACAGAAAGAATGAGAGGCTAATTGTATTTCAAAATCAAAAACAATATGACAGCCATTTGTGTGGCTTTCATCATCTGAAATCCAGCACGAAGAAGTACCTTCTGTGTTATGCATTTGGGATACAGCAGAGAACAGGAAAGAGAAAGTCTTGACTTTTGTAGGTCTGTCAGGTGAGGGAAAATACAAAAACTAGATCCTCACACAAGTCTTCAACTAGTTCATTTTAACTTTGGTAAGTGCTATAAAGAAACACAGTTAGCCTTAGGATTACATAATGGAGATGACTAATCTTTCTAGGGTTAAGAAAATCTTCCTGAAGGAAGCAAACTTTAAGGTAAGGTAAGAGATACAGGTTAGCTGGAGAAGAATGCACTGGGTAATGTAAATGGGTTGTATTAAAGTCCTGGGGTAGGAAGAACATTTAGGAATTTATCAACATCTACAGAAGATTGTGATTTTGCCTGAGTGACAGCAGTGGAAATGGTGAGACATGAGCAGATTCAAAGCATATTGAACTTCGTATCCATGAAGGCAGTGTTTTCTTTTTCCTATTCTCTGCTGTATATGCTTACATACCCAGAAACTTGTTCTCAGGAAGTGCTCAAGTAAGTGGCAGAAGCACCACAATTGGTTGCCCTTGTCATGTCTCCTTAGTCTGTTCCTAACAAATGTGTCCAATGTAAATGTTAGTTTAATAGTCCCTTACATTATTTTTTCTCTATTTTTATATTTTAGAAATATTTCAGAAGAAATATTGCATGACATTCTAATTGCCTATTTCCTCGTCTGTATTTTCCACTAGCGAGGGTGACCTCAAAATATTATTTGATGAGCAGTCCTCTGACTCACCCTATAGTCTGCCTTCCCATTTGAGGACAGAAACCAGAGAGTTTTCTCTTTCCCTTTCATTGGAAGAATAAGAAGAAATCTACTGTGGGCCCTGAGGCTTAAATGAACCACTCTCTGAAGAACATCTGCCATTACTTTATTTCACTGATATGTCAATATTGTTAGTAATCTCTACTTAAAGTCACATTTGTCATCCACCAATATTTTTCTTGATGGCACTTATGGATTCATAATTTATTGTGTTTGAGGATAGAGAAGGCATTTGCCAAGAAGGGTTTTACAAGATTGGGCTCATTGATAAAGATGAATAAAGGAAGGTAATTCTTATTTAGCATAAACTACATGGTTGCCAGTGTGTTCTCCTAAATAGTTGTAAATAAAGTGAAACATATTAATGTAGAAACATCAAATTAGAAAATTATTTATGATCTACAGGGAACCAAGGAATATTCTTTATGAGCAAAACATCTTAAGGCAAACATTAGAAGTACGTTCTTAACTATATATGCATATTTATATACACATATATGAGGACAGCACATATATAAGTACATAAATATACTCACTTACATTTAAGATATATTGTGTATGTATATCATCTACATATATGAATGACATGGGCAAGCTACTTGTAACAAGTGATAAATTTATGTTTTCTTAATAATCACATTCTCAGAGCTATGAGGAGTTCCATATGTCATCTCTTGTCTTTAACGTATGGGCAGGGAGCCCAAGACTCAGAGGAGTTAATCTGTTCAGGCAGCCATCAGTGACATTGACCTTAAGTATAACAAATAATAGTAATACTTTGATTATAGAAATGTTTTTCTACCATTTTCAATGCACTCTGTAACACATTTCCTCACCAACTAATATTTATTCTGCATAGGTTGGCTCAAAATTATTTTCCAGTTTTTCAATGCAGTAATATCCAGTGTATTCCTTGGTTCTAAAAATGACTGACATTAGATATCAGATATCTTATCAACCTTATTGGTTTTTTTTTTCCTTTTTGTCTTTTTTCGTGTCCGGCAA
>NW_007739998.1:17619-32706 GCF_000696425.1 Galeopterus variegatus
CCCTCGGCGGGAGCGCCGCCGTGCTCCCAAGCGGCGCACTGTAGCAGTGCACCACTGGGCCATCCCTCAACCTTATTGTTTTAAGGAAAATTAGAAAGGTTTTAAGGCCTTTTCTCCTTTTATAGAAGATAAGGTTAACTTACCAGCTCTGGTCCTTATTGAATTCATATATAAATAAATGATTTTTGAGAACATTTAGATGTAATAAGAAAGATGAATCACCAATTCTGCTTTCTTCTCAAACCACATTAAGTCTCATATTTATTTATGCAACAATGAAACACTTATGTTTTTGTTTGTTTAAATTTTGGGGGGTATAAGGCGATTGTATAAGTCATTTTTTTATGACAGTGTAGTGATTTATAGATTATAATAGTGTATAATTTACATAGGATCCCTATTTTTCTTAGAGCATAAGATCAAGTAGTTTGTCAGAGAAAAGCACAAAACCATTGTAATGCGGAGTTATTTGCATTCCAAAAGTGGAGGTACATTGAATCATAGAAACATATATGAAGGGTGTTTTATGAATCTATTGTTATTTCAATTATGTTGCATAACAAACTATCTCCACATTTATGGCTTACAGTTCTAATCATTTATTTCTCTTGCATATCAGTACCCAGATCAGCTAGAGTAACTGTAATTCATAAGGTTGACTTGACTTGGCTCTAGGAAGAGATTGGAACTCAGATTTCTTCTATACATTCATCCTGCAGCTGAGGCTGAAGAGGCAGAAGATATCTGGGACATTTACTTCTTGTGGCAGAGATTAGAGCTCTCAGAGTGGTCAGAAACAAATGGAATGACCCTTAAGTCATAGGCTTAGAACTGAGATTCACTTCCACCTATATTCCATTAACTAAAGCAAGTTACATGATCATGTCATGTCATGTGGCAGGGCAAAGGTGGTTGTAATATTTTTTGACATTTTGGAGTGAAATTTGTCCCATATTTCCTTAAATCTGGGCTTGCCTGTGATTATTTTGAGCAAGAAAAAAATGATGGAAGTAATGATATATATAATCTCCAGGTCTGGCCTTTAAGGAAATTGGCATTTTCGGCATGTTGTCTGGAAGCCCTGGGCTACTATGTAAAAAGTCTAACTACTTTGAATAAAACACATAGAATCACTAAAACTACATGGAGAGGTTGAGGAATATAGCTGATTCCAAGGTTTAGCAATTCCCATCGAGGAATCAAACATGTAAAATTAAAAAAAAAAATCATCTAGCTAAGCTCTGCCCAAATTTCTGCAAAACAAGATCATAAGAGAGAATAAGATGATTGCTAAGCCACAAATATTTGTGCACTTTCTTACTCAAAAATAGACATATGTTGCAAGGAAGGAGAAATGAAAGTGAGTGAATATTTCTTAGTTATATGTGTAGAATAGTAATTGAATCTTTTCCACAGTCTGTAGGGGTCATGAAGATGCATCACTCAGATCCCCTACAACAAAACATGCTGTGAGGCTATCATTCATTGTCAACCTTCCTTCAGTATACTGCCAGTAAATACTGACCCTGGTGAAGATGCTAGAGCCAGGTCTTTTCCACCCAATGGAAAACAACATGAAGGAGCAACTTTGCTCCGAGGCTCCCCATTGACCTGGCCCAAACTCTATTAGAGTTGTATTGCAGTCTGATGCTCTTCTGACCCAGTTCTTCCCGCACTTTCTTCTTTCAAAAGTACTTGCCCTGCATTGTGGTCTGAAGGTTCACTTTGCCTTCTCTTGTTTCCTGCACTTTAATCCTTCACAGACATTTCCATAAGTAAATACTTTCCAAGTCTCTGCATCCGCTTCTTAGAGGACTAAGACTGATCTAGGTGGTAATGAGAGTTGTTTATGAAAATGATTAGTAAAATGGAAATTTAGGACTTAATCTTGCTCTCAAGATAGTCCCCATCCTGAGTAGAATGTGGCATTTGGATGGTTCCTGGCAAAAATGGTTACTAAATTGCTTAAGTTGTCATCATTGGTGTCCTGATAAATATACGTTGGAGGGGAATTCCATTTCCTGTGCAAAAGTTACTCATTTGAAAAATACGAAGATAAAAATAGCAGCATTATCTAATTATCTCTAAGTTGTGTTGGAACCCTGTGTTGTAATAATGAGAAATTGAGGGCTGTTAAGTAACAGTTAAAGGATAAGTGTGAGATCTGGGAGTAGTTTATAAAGCGTCCATTATCTCTGAAGTCTAAAATTCCATCTACTGGGGAGCAGGCTCAGGACCTGGTAGAGTTTCAAGATGTCAGATATTTAAACATTCAGTCAAGATAGGTATACCATGCTAAGATTGTGGTCCTTGCTGAAAAAATCTAGAACCCTGAAATATTAAATGGGGTCATTCAGGTAGATATCCTAGAAGACACTGACTCTGCAGACTACTCTGAACCAGTTTGTGAAGATAGCATTTTGCTTTTAAGTAAGAGTTAGCATTTTCCCCATGTAGGAAGACAGGGCAAAAGCCTTTCTCTTTCCATGCAACAGTTTCCCTATAGGGGATGTCCCCTACACCATCTTCTCTTCTGGCTGCCAAGCTGAAAACTAACTTTAAGTCATTGACTTGAGGGCTTATTTTTGAGATATGAGATTTGGCACCCTAACCCTAAGGGATGAAGCCACCTGCTCCAAGGATGGTTTTTGGTAGCCTTGGGGATGTTGGTCCATGAAGTTAGAAATTGAAATGCCTGAATTGCCATGGCAGAAAATAGAGAGGAATAAAAGGTAAAGGTAAGGGGACATGCTGTCTGGATATATGATATGAGGTCAGAGGACCCAACAGATAATTATTTTCTGTTGGGTCCAGGGTACAACTCATTCATCACAGCTATTAGGAGAGTATTAATTACAAAAAATCAGTGATGGCTCCTACCTGCGGAAAGAGGTGCAGTAACAGAGCAGACTCATTAATAGCTATGGGAATGATGGTGTTCCAAAATAATAGAGGCCAGAATTACAGTAATGCAAGAATTATAGGAAGTACCAGAAAGGTTGTAAGGGTAGCCAATAGAGTTTGACCTGTGAGGAATTAGCCTTGTACCCCTAGAGGCAAAATCGAAGGGGGGGAGGGGGTCAATGAAGTGCTTATTAATATCTATAATCAGAGGAAGTTAAGAAGAAAGGAGCAGGACGCTGGGAGTATTCTCAAAGAAAAGTCATGATTATTTACTTAGTTTCTCACAGAAATCAGTGATGGCTCCTACCTGCGGAAAGAGGTGCAGTAACAGAGCAGACTCATTAATAGCTATGGGAATGATGGTGTTCCAAAATAATAGAGTCCAGAATTATAGTAATGCAAGAATTATAGGAAGTACCAGAAAGGTTGTAAGGGTAGCCAATAGAGTTTGACCTGTGAGGAATTGGCCTTGTACCCCTAGAGGCAAAATCGAAGGGGGGGAGGGGGTCAATGAAGTGCTTATTAATATCTATAATCAGAGGAAGTTAAGAACAAAGGAGCAGGACGCTGGGAGTATTCTCAAAGAAAAGTCATGATTATTTACTTAGTTTCTCATCTGGGGGCAAATTTCAGATTCACAGCTCATTGAGTAAAGGGTCACCTGGCTTCCTAAGAAATACCATGAAACACTAGCACAAGAATATAAGGGCAAAAGCCTTTCTCTTTCCATGCAACAGTTTCCCTATAGGGGATGTCCCCTACACCATCTTCTCTTCTGGCTGCCAAGCTGAAAACTAACTTTAAGTCATTGACTTGAGGGCTTATTTTTGAGATATGAGATTTGGCACCCTAACCCTAAGGGATGAAGCCACCTGCTCCAAGGATGGTTTTTGGTAGCCTTGGGGATGTTGGTCCATGAAGTTAGAAATTGAAATGCCTGAATTGCCATGGCAGAAAATAGAGAGGAATAAAAGGTAAAGGTAAGGGGACATGCTGTCTGGATATATGATATGAGGTCAGAGGACCCAACAGATAATTATTTTCTGTTGGGTCCAGGGTACAACTCATTCATCACAGCTATTAGGAGAGTATTAATTACAAACAGAAATCAGTGATGGCTCCTACCTGCGGAAAGAGGTGCAGTAACAGAGCAGACTCATTAATAGCTATGGGAATGATGGTGTTCCAAAATAATAGAGTCCAGAATTACAGTAATGCAAGAATTATAGGAAGTACCAGAAAGGTTGTAAGGGTAGCCAATAGAGTTTGACCTGTGAGGAATTAGCCTTGTACCCCTAGAGGCAAAATCGAAGGGGGGGAGGGGGTCAATGAAGTGCTTATTAATATCTATAATCAGAGGAAGTTAAGAACAAAGGAGCAGGACGCTGGGAGTATTCTCAAAGAAAAGTCATGATTATTTACTTAGTTTCTCATCTGGGGGCAAATTTCAGATTCACAGCTCATTGAGTAAAGGGTCACCTGGCTTCCTAAGAAATACCATGAAACACTAGCACAAGAATATAATGTAATGATTTCCTCTCTCCTTCCTCATGGCCATATACTCAAGTGAATGCCCACTAGAAAAAGTGCAATACCAAAGCATTTTGAAATATCTAAGGCATAACTTCTCTAATTTTGGGAGGAAGAGCCCTGAAAAAATATATGTTTTTTCTTTATTTTTAGAAAATATTTTTGTTATAGAATTGTTCACTGGCATTTTTTTTTCAGCACATTTTAATTGAAATTATCCAAAAGCTTCTGGGAAATCAGCTTGCAATATCATTTACTGCTATTAAAGATATCTCCTGCACACACACACACAGTTGTTGTTTCTTTTTAACATTTATTTGAATATGATAGGCTTTTGGTATGATTTTTTTTTTCTTTTTAATCCTGCTTGGGGTAAACAGTTTCTTGTAGCTGCCTCTTTAAGTCCTTCATGGGTTTAAAAAATACCGCCCATTATCTTTTCTAATATAGCTCTGTCTAATGTCTACATTTTTTTTTGTTCTTTCTTTTTGCTTTTCTTTATTTCTATACATGGATATTTTCTATTTACTTGTCTTCCATTTTATTAATATTGTATTCCATTATTTGTATTCTCATATTAAATTCTCTGCTGGATTCATAATTTCTGATGGTAATTTTTTTTTCTTCTAAAGTATTAATTTGATTTTTCTTAATGTCAAAATTGATAGTGAAATTCTCTGTTTTTACTTTGGTTTTTCCTTTATGTTCTTGGACATTTTAATCATAAGTACTTTGAAGACTTTTCTGTTAAATTAAAAAGAGAAATCTATGGGTCTACTTTTGTTTTCCGTTTTACTGTTTTTCAACCATGTGGTTCTTTCTCTTGGTATTTCATAAATCTATTGTTAAATAAATTTTATTCACAGCATGTTAGAAAACACACACACACTTACATGATTCATTCAATGCTATATAAGACACATGTGTTATATGGGAATAATCACTTTATTCCAAGCAAGGCATTAGTTGAGTCTGATTTACAGATTTGGTAATAGTGTAATTTGCCTAGGTTTGGTTTTTCCCTGTTCTTAGGGCAGCAATCTCAAAAACATTTAACTGAAAGCCTGGCAGGCTTTGTCTTTTCAGCATCTAGTGATTTTTAGAAATTTCACTCTTATTTTCCATATTCTTTCTTCCCATGTTTTATCCTATCACCAAATGAAGGCTCACAATCTAGGACATGTCCTAAAAGGAAAGCACTTTGCATATGAAACTCTTTATTTTTATTTTTAGTTCTCATTCCATCAGATGCAGCATAATAATTGTTTTTTTTTGTTTCAATCGCCACAATATGACA
Source organism: Galeopterus variegatus (assembly GCF_000696425.1). Taxonomy (NCBI): domain Eukaryota; kingdom Metazoa; phylum Chordata; class Mammalia; order Dermoptera; family Cynocephalidae; genus Galeopterus; species Galeopterus variegatus. The sequence continues at coordinate 23,351 of NW_007739998.1, forward strand.
GCAAGCTAAGTGTTCATCAACAGATGAATGGATAAAGAAAATATGTTATATATACACTACAGAATACTCTACAGCCTTAAAAAAGAAGGAAATTCTGTCATTTGTGACAATATGGATGGAATTTATTTCACTTAGCATAAGTGAAATAAGCCAAGCACAGAAAGACAAATACTGTAGTATAATATTTTTAAGAGACACTATTTGTCACAGTAACAGAAATATTGACTACCCATGTAGAAATCTAACACAATGAGAAATAACCTTTTGAGAACATAGAATAACATTTTATTAAAAGACTTTAAAATAAAGCAAAATAAAGAGAGTGGAGAAATTATACCTGTGAATAGAAAATCTCAATAACTTACAGATATAAATGCTAGAAAAGTGACCTGTGGATTAAATATATTCCATTTTAAAACCTAATGGATGTTGTGTCTATTGGGCTGATTACTGTTAGCTCTGGATAGACATAAAGTCAACCTAATTCTAAAATTTATGCGGAAGATTAAAAGAACAAGAATAACCAAGAAACGTATGAAATATAAGAAAGAGGTAGAGAAGCATTTCCTATTGTATTTCCAGGTTTTGTACAACACTAAACCGCCTTCCATTTCTGAGATGTGTGGAGGAATTCTTGAGGCAGAAGAATGCTTATGCTGAATGTTTTTATTTCCCTTTCCCCAACTACATTATCAGAAGCACAAGGCATTTTGCACATTCTTATCACTTTACCACTCATTAATATTGCAAAGAAAATAAGTCATGTCATACAGCTTCATAGCCAATTCCATATCTGTATTCCCATGCAAGATTTGAATTTCTCATCTAGATTGAACTTAACTAACACTACTCTAGATAATTCAGATAATTCATAACTAGATTTATTTATAAAAATTTTATTTGTAAAAAATATAAAATAACAGTGCTGGTTTATTTATTTAAGGTTGAAATGAGCCAGGTAAATCACTTACAAAACTTTTAACATTGTTTAATCTAGAGGCCAAGATTGAAAGTGTATAATCCCAATGTTTTAATATTTTCATGTCTGAGATAACAAAAAGAACCACATTATCAAACCAGACACATAAGAATCAGAAATTTTACCCAGGATCAAGCTTTACTTAAACTTTTCAGGATACAAGGAGTTCTGAGTCACTGGTAAAGTTGGAAACCACCTTCTGTTACTTCCTGTATCTTTTCTGGCCACACTGGAATATGTTTGTTTCAGATTTAACATAAGAAATGTCTCATACATACATGATGATTATCAGATATACACAGGTGATCTATATAGGTAAAGAAATCTCTCCACTATTTACTTTATTTACATAGTTTAAATAATATTTTCCAGATAACCATACACAATAAATCCATAGGTAATTAGGTTTGTTTCCCACCAGCAATCCTGGACATACTAGGCACATCTTGGTAAACGCATTCTATAGAGAACTCTCCAAAGAAGCAAATACCTTGGGTGTGTTTATCAAGATGCTTGTTAACAGTACATATACATATGATATATATAGACATATACATATATATATATATAGAGAGAGATAGATATATAAAAGAATATTTGACTGGATCTTTTTTTTCTTCTAGAGCTTTCTTTGTTAAAAGTGGGGAATAGACTACAAATAAACATATAATTTGCCACCATGAAGACTTGCATCAAAAGAGCTCTTCAAAAATTTTTAACTAAATAAAAACATATGATTATGAAATTAGAAAGCAATTACTTGTATCTTAAATATTGAGGAGCAGAGTTTGGAGGGAAGCTGGTTAGGAGGTAATGGAATATTGTTTTTGTGTTTCTAATGATGATTGAAGTGAGCCTGATCTAAGGCTTTGATTATGAAATAAAGCAGAACCACTTAATACATGAAAAAGTTGTAGTTTCCACAGGATTTGTTAGTTCATTGTGTGTGGAGTAAAGACTAAAATAAAGGGTTACTTCTGATTTCTGGCTTGGGAATCAGAGGTTCAATTTGATAAGACTCAAACAAAAACAAAAATAAGTATATGTATTTTTACTAACTTTGATTTTGTTCATTATTGGAGGTCCTTTTATAATGCATAAGTGTATATAATTTATATTGGCTGCATTATACACTAAATAAAATTATATGTATTGTTAAAATTAAAGCACCAGGCTGGGTAGGTTAAATCAACAAAACAGTTTGGGGGTAAGAGAAATAGATAAAAGATATTTACAAGCTCACTTATTCATGACAAATTAATCTAGATATTCATATATGGAGAGTATCATGAAAAAATTGGAAATTAGTATCAAAGACACTGTAAGACTTTTTACAAACTCAAAATAAATTTTACATTTGCAAATTGTATTAATTGAAAAATTTAAAAAAACAACTATTCTAGCATTAAAAAAACAGCTAATAGACATCTCTTTTCATTGTATTCATTGTTACTGAGCTACTTAAACTCTTGTTATACCTATAATTATTCATTCTTAAAATAGCTCATAGAGAGCTCTTTAGGGAGTAATTAGGGAAGAATAACATATTATGCAATTTCTGGGGAAAATGAATCATGTAATTAACTTCCAGACATAATAAAATAGGCATATTTCATTATTTTACAGTCATGTTCATTTACATAAAAATAGTTCATAGTTTTAAACAAAATACATACACACATATATTTTTCCTTTTGTATCCCAATTTAATATTACAGATTTCATTTTATGATTTTAAAAATTCATAACACTCCATTTGATTTCTTCATCATGATTTATTTGATGTTACACTTGTCCCTGCAATAGCAATTGCCTTCCCTGTTTCTACCCAAATTAACACTGGGCTCTATTGTTTCTCTTTTACTCATGGACTTTTCCTCAGGGACTATCCTCTGCCTTTCCTGAATCACTATTCATCCTTTATCAAAATCAATATCTGTGTCAGTGGGGTCCCTGGAACAGACACTGAGACAAAATTAAGAGTGCAAAAGTTTTTTGGTGGGTGATTCCTATTAAAAATAAAAGTAGCAGAAGGCAGGATTGGGCAAGAGATGGTTTCAGACTATAATGCAGCTTTGAAATCTGTGAAAATAAAGAGAGAAATCAGGAATGGGCAAAGAGAGTCTCATGATGATGTCGATCTGCTAATGACTCGGTTAATTCAACATGGAGTTTCAGAGCAAAAATTGCCTGCTAGAGAAGTCATGCTTAGACTGGGAATGGCATAGCGCTGCCTGGAATGACAATGCCATTGATTTGAAAATGAAGGTGGATCTGAATGCACTTCCAGCTGAACACAGTAGCTAACTGCACTCTTAACTGCATGAATTCTTTCTTGAAGTTGTATAAAAATAACAGATCTCCTCAAAAGCTACAGTCCACCCCTTCTGCTTCATGAATCCACTTGTCCGTGACTGTTCAAGGACAAGCTTCTTCAGAGTTTTTTCAGTCTTCCTTCTTAAGGAGATGCTTAGAAGACAGACATTAGTAGGCTGAATTACAGCTCCCACACTGCAGTTGGCTTCTGGGCATAACTGTTACTCATTATTTTCCTCCTCCACTTTCCATTTTTAATTTCTATTACTATTGAGGCTTCTGCTGATTTCAATGGATATTCTTGTGGTGTGGCCCAAAATTCCAAACCCTGGTGTCTGAATTCATATATTCTTTCTATTGTGCACACAGTGCCACATAGGAAGAACACATGAGTCTGAACATCAAGCACTGGAAGAATGGCTTCACTTTCCATCATTCCCCATGACTTATTGGGGGACATTGTGCTTTCCATCCCTGCAACTCTGGGATCTTCAGGGTAGAGTTTCTTGTCCCGAAGGGAGCATACGTTTTCCAGGAAACAAAGGAAAGATCCCTTGAACTAGAAATCTGCAATTACTTCCTGAGCAATTTAGACTCCTTTTGTCAATGAACTCGCAAGAAAGAAAAAGAGCCATTATCCTTGCATGGATAATTGAGACAGATAAACAAGAGAAGTTAGGGCTGCTGTTATACGAGGTCAGTGAAAAACATGTACAGAACACAGTACCTTTTGATAATAATTTGTCTAACTGGGACTGTGAATATTGGATATAACAATCTGAACTGAGAAAGGTATGGTTAACAAAGTCTCTGTTAAATTCCAGGCACATAGGGGTGTATTTATAAAGAGTATTATGGCCAAAACCGTGCTTAGAGGTCATTGTGTCTACGTATCCACCTGGTGGCCATTTACTAAGTTCCAGATTGGATACTTGGAATTGACATACTTAAAGTTTGAATAAATCTCCATATTAGGCACTTGGTCTGTGAAATAAGAGCTAGCATAGAAGAGAAAACAAATGGAAATCACTGAAAGCATCCCTCTTCCCAGGCTTGTCCCGGCAGAAATAAAATGTATCCTTGAGAATGATGGTAGACTATCAGTAGCTCAACCAAGTAATAGCCAATCATAGCTGCAATGCTGTAGTGCACTTGCAAGTAAAAATTAATACAATGCATGGCCATTGATTTTGCAAATATGTTACTTTTCTTATCAAAGAATCGTGAGGATTTCTTACTATGCCTCCAAACAGAAAGATCTTGAGGACATTTTCATGTCTTCCCTCAGACTCTGAGTCCAATGGTGTGATAGTTAATTTTATGTCAATGTTACTGTATTAAGGAGAGTATAAAACATTATGTCTTTGTGCATCTGTGAGGGTGTTTCTGAAAGAAATTAGCATTTGAATCAGTAGACTGTGTAAAAGGATATCTGCCCTCAGTAACGTGGACCTCCATCATCCAATTATTTAAGGACCTTGATGGAACAAAAGGGTGGTAGAAGGTCTAATTCCCTCTCTCTCTTCTTCAGCTGGGTTATCCATCTTCTTCTGCCCTCAGAAATATAAACTAAAGGTTCTCAGGCCTGCAGCCTCAAACTGTGAATTATACCCTCGGATTTCCTAGATCTCAGCCTTTCAGATTCAAATTGAATTATACCACTGACTTCCCTGGTTCTCCAGCTTGCAGATGGTATATCATGGGACTTCTCAGTCTCCACAATTGTGTGAGGCATTTCCCATAATAAATCTTGTCTTATATATCTTATTGCTTCTGTCTCTCTAGGAAACCCTGACTAATAAAAATTGCCATTCGGATATTGTATATTTCCCCTCCGCATTTGTACATGGCTATAGGTCCCTCACCATGTATATGAGCCATAGAGATCCAGTCACCTCTTTAGGTAAGTGTCTTGAGTCTGAAGATTAGAACTGGGCAAAAGCTTATGACTTTTTATTGGGGCATGTATCCTCATGCTTCTATAGATTCAATTGCATTTTTGTTTGATTATATGTTTGATCACATATAGAAGCAGTACCCTCATTGTCCATATTCTGATTCATACAGCTACATTCCTCTTTTAGTATCATTTATAAATATTTTGGCTATTTCTCCACTATTAATCATTAAAATAAAAATTATACTGGAGCCAGTTTTTTTCCATTTGTTAATTTTTGGATTTGTTTGTTTTTATCAGTTGACATTTTGCCAATCTATTTTTAAAATGTATCATTTTATTGGTTAAAATATCTTATTATGAGTGAATATTTTTGAGTTAAGTTGATTAAAATCCTGAAGAAATAAACCTCCTTATTTAATCATTTTTTCTAGGAACATGATTTACTTTTCATTTTCCTTAAATCTGTTAAAAAACTTATACTTTATTTCATATTGTTGATAACAGGAATACTGTTTGATTATATTTTATTTATGATTTCTAGATCTATGTACATAGATGAGATCACTGCATTTTTTTAACAAAATTATCTTTATTAGAATTTGAGACAGTGTTAATCACTCATGTTTAAAATATCTCCTTACGAAAAGAAATCATTCACATTTGAACTCAATACCACTGACATATTTTATCTTTGATGAGTGGGATGTGCACATAAATTGGAGAGATGAAGGCCATTTTGGTGCAAGATTATGTTAAAAATCAATCACTATGATCATAAAAATTTACGTATTTCAGGTAAATACGTCTAAACTTAAACGTGCACTTTCTCTCTAGAAAAGGTTTTTGAAATGGCTTTCAGATGCTTTTTAAGACATGAAAGTATATTTTTATTGAATTAAAGTGACCCATTTTTTCATACTTTGTGTATTATTTAGGCTGGATATAAACCCTATTCACTTTTTCAATTTAAGTGAATTTGAATTGTTTTAAAAACATTGATCATAAACAAATGATGTTTTCAGCTTCACACTCTCCCAAGTGAGCCACAGGCCGGCCCTATAAACAAATGATGTTTTATTGGGATATCGGCTGTCTGTCTATACCACAGACACCTTGGAATAATGGAAATCTAAATAGCTAGGATGTAATGAGGTCAGCAAGATTTTGTCAGTAAACTCACTTTGTGATCTGGAGCAAATTATTTCATTTTTCTGTGTCTCTGCTTCCTTGCATATAGAGTTAAGACATCCATGACTGACCTCAGTTTACAGCACATCCAGCAGTATTTTGGGAATCCACTCCCTGTTTCTTAGTTAATTTGGCTTTATTGAGATTGAACCTCTCCACTGTTTGTTTGACACTAAAGTTGATCCAGATCTGGCCAAATAACAATTACATTTTATAGTCATAATTACTTATTCAGTAGTGATTGTGACCCAAACCACACCAATCTAAATCAATTCTAGAAAGTTTGCTACAACTGTTGAAAGAGAAGTATCCACTTCCTACTATGGTTTATAAAGATAATGAGAAGTAAAAAGTAGACATCTTTGTCACAACTCTAGATGAGTATACCTGAGAATGAAGCCAATGAAGAGGAAAGCAATGTAAAGAAACACGTATTAAAGTTTGAAAATAAAAATCTCAGTGCTTGCCATGGGACTCTGAATTTGGCAGAGCTTGAAGCTGGTTCTTCACCTGGAATCTTCAATTATATATACCAATAACCTTACCCCTTTCTGTATAAACAAATTTGTAATGAGTGTATGTCACATATAACAGTGTTCTGATTCAAAATACCATCTTGAATTAGATGAAATTTAGAAGTTAGTATTCTAATAATGTTTCTAGATTTTAAAGCTATTTACATATGCAATACCAAACAAGGTTCTAAACTCTTTTGAGAAATGACACTATTTGCCTATGAATTTTATTTCTTTGAAAGACAAATGTTTTGAATGTTTACTTAACAAAATAAATGAACAAAATGATCAAATGATTATACCTCACATCTTGACTCTTAAGGGTACAAGATAAATATTATATAATAAAAATAATTTAATAAATACTTTACTGGACCAGTTTAACTCTTGGTTATCTATCTTACCTAGAATATTATAATAGCCTCCTAATTGGCCTTTCTATTTCTATCTATGTTCTTCAATAGTCTGTTCTTAACACATAGTATGAATTAGCTGCTTTAGAATATAAGTCACATCACTTTATGCTCAGAACATTTTAATGGCTCACTCAGAGGAAATTTTAAAAAGCCCTGATGGACTGTGTGGTCCTTCATGTTCTCATCTTCAAGATCTCTCAGGCCTGAAATATTTTCATTCTCCCTCCACAAACCATGACAGGAGGCTCCCTGCTGTTCCTCACATACTTTAGGCACACTCCTTTCCTGGTGCCAGCATTATTCTTCCTGCAAATATATCCATGGCTTCATCTCTCACCTCCTTTAGGATTTTACACAAATGTCATTTTCTCAGTAAGGTCTTCTACCGATTACTGAATTTAAAATTGCAAACCCTCCTGGAAATTCTATCCCCTTTTCTTGCTTAATTTTTCTCTCCATCACTTAGCTCTAATTGATATTTTATTTATTTGTTTATTTGTTGTTATTGTTTCTCCCCGATTACTGAATTTAAAATTGCAAACCCTCCTGGAAATTCTATCCCCTTTTCTTGCTTAATTTTTTTCTCCATCACTTAGCTCTAATTGATATTTTATTTATTTGTTTATTTGTTGTTATTGTTTCTCACCTCACCCTCTACTCCCACCTTCTGTCAAAATGCCAGCTCCTTGTGGCCATAGCAGCCAGATTTTAAGAAAAAATATTTTCTCATCAGTGAACAGTCAGTGCTCAAAAGAATGTCTTGCAAATAGTTGGAGATAAACATTTGTTGTTACAGGATTAATGAATATACTGACTTAAGAACAGATTAATACAGTTCATAGAGTTGTTGATCAATAACTATTTGTTGAACCGAATAACACATGAGTGATTGAATGAATAAAAATAAACTACAAATGAATTTCATCTGATAAACTCTGGCCATATTAACTAAAAAGCTGTGTACTGGTATGCTACATAGACTTATATATCAGACTGATAATACCATGTTACATTTATGTAACTGTCAAACGACTTTAGTATCTTACTATCGTAAAACACCCTTATGAGATATTCTGCCAGTTATCAAAGTATTCTTCACTCTAAAATCAATCTTTTATTCTCTGCCTTGTCATACCAGACCTGGATCCTATAAACATTTCTTCTTTGCCAGCTGGCACAATATTACACTTCATCATTAGGGGGTACAGAAGGAAGCCTGAAGGAGAAAAAGATTTCTCTTAGTATTTCAAGTGTGCTCCTTTCTTCGGCTCCCACAGGATTCAGCAGCTAGTGGTGTGTGGAGCATCTAATAGCAATTCCTTCCAGCAGGCATCTTCTCAGAGAGTTCTTCTGGCATCACACCAGTCAGTTTCCTGCTTGCTGGTCCCAGCCTTTGGCATGTCCATAAACTTCTCTGCTATTCATTGGGCACATCCTATTCAACAAGCTCTTAATTTGTCGTGTTGAGGGTGGTCCTCTTCCAAGTTTGTTTCAGTCTTGGGCATCCTGCCCTAGCTGTCAAGGATGCTTCCAATATCCACTGTTCCTGTCATCTTGTTAGTTCTTCTTATGTCTTAGGAATTAATGACTTGTTGCTAATTGATACTACTTTATATTAATTTTCTCATACAAATTATGAAGTAGTTCTGTTTTCTGACTTTACCCTGATTAGATACAAATAGACATCAAATGTCCTATTTTACCACAGAAGAGCAGCTTAAACTTCTGTGAGATTTAGGTTTCTGATTTAAAAACTAAAATAGAATTAGTAATCTCTCCTTCTTTCTCATATTTACTTTGAGCATTAAATTATATTACATATGTTATAGGGCTCTGCATTTGCAATGATATATCCTTACAATGTGACACCTCTAAAATCATGTCCATTATTTCAAGCACCTGGTATGTTTGTTCATTCTTGAAGGAATCACAGAATCCCATAGCATATTTGATTAATATTCTCTTGGTAATAAATATGTGGACTTTAAAAAGTCCCAGACCAATCAGAGAAAATTCTTATAGGAAGGAGATTTTTGCCTACC
>NW_007739999.1:0-13884 GCF_000696425.1 Galeopterus variegatus
GATCCCACATACAGACCGGCCACTCACTGGCTGAGCGAGGTGTGGGAGCAACACCGAGGTTGCTATCCCGTAGCCGGTCCCGGTCCGGTACGGGCGCGACACTGAGGGTTGCGATCCATTGCCGGTCACGAAAAAAAGACAAAAAGGAAAAAAAAAAAAAGAAAAAGAAAAAAGAAAACTGACTAACTAAGGTATTCGATTATAATTGGAAATATTTTCAGTTCTTACTGGAGAGTAATTAAATATACAGGAAAAAATTAATAGCTCTACAAAAAACAACGTGTAATCATAATATGCTATATTGCTCAGTTGATAATAATATTTACATCATCATAATCATCTCTACATTGAACAGTGATTGAACAAAAATGAAAAAAATACGTGGTGAGAGGAAGAAAGATAGTATGAGGGAAGTAAAACAACCCTATTTATAGTAGGAAGTCAGAATAGAATGTGAAGTTTCAATTAATAAAATTTATATTTTGAACAGTTTTAGATCTACAGAATTATTTAGCATATAGTACAGAGACTTCTCAAGTCATCCCCCCCCAAACAAGTATCGCATATTTGTTACAATTAATGGAGCAATGGTGACATATGGTTATATGTAGTTAACTATAGATTTTGATTATATATGTATATATATAACATATATATATGTTATATATATATATAATCAAAATCTATAGTTTATATTAAGGTCTATGCTTTGTGTTATATAGCTCTGTGGGAGAGGGAAGGGGCTAAAATACATAATGTCATGTATTCACCATTACAATATTGTACAGAATAGTTTTACTGCCCTAAAAAGTCCCCTATGCTTCACTTATTTATCTCTCCACCCTCTCTCTAAGCCCCTGGCAACCACTAATGTTTTCACTGTCTCTATATTTTTGTCTTTTTTGAATGTCATATAGTTGGAATCATACAGTATGTAGCCTTTTCAGATTGGCTTCTTTCACTTAGTAATATTCATTTAAGGTTCTTCTGTGCCTTTTTTATGGCTTGAAAGCTCATTTCTTTTCATCTCTGAATAATATTTCACTGTAGGCATGTAACAGTTTGTTCATCTGTTCACCTATTGAAGAGCGTCTTGGTTGTTCCCAAGTGTTGGCGATTATTAATATATTTGCTATAAACATTTATGTGCATGTTCTTGTGTGGACATTAAGTTTTTAACTCATTTGAATAAATATCTGAGAGTGATTACGATATAATATGGTAAGATTATGTTTAGCCTTGTCCCAAAGTGGCTGTACCATTTTTCATTTTCATTAGTAATAAATGAGAACTCTTATTGCTCTGCCTCCTTACCAGCATTTGGTATTGTCATATTTTGGATTTTAATCACTCTACTAGGTGTCAATGGTATCAAACTGTAGTTAAATTTGCAATTCCTTTATTTCATATGAGGTTGAGCATCTTTTATATTAGTTGCTATCTGTACGTTTTCTTTGTTGAGGTGTCTGTTCAAATCTTATTCCCATTTTTAAATTGGGCTGTTTGTTTTCTTATTGTTGAGTTTTAAGAGTTCTTAGTATAGTTTAGATGCAAGTTCTTTATCATGTATGCATTTTTCATATATTTTCTCTTCCTCTGTGGCATGTACTTTAATTCTCTTAATAGTTTCTTTGCAGAGTTGAAGTTTTTAATTTGAATAAAATCCAACTTAATTTTCCTCTTATGAATTGTATTTGAGTTGTATCTAAAAACACATTGTCACCTAGATTTTCTCCTGTTATAGTCATGAAGTTTTATAGTTTATTCTTTAATTTAGGTCTATGATCCATTTTGAGTTAGTTTTTGTGAAATGTGTAGTGTTTGTTTCTGAATTCTTTGGTTTTTTCCATGTGGGTGTCCAGTTGTTCCAGAATCATTTGTTGAAAAGATTATCTTTTCGCCAGAGAACAGCTTTTGGTCCTTTGTCAAAGGTTAGTTGACTGTATTTGTGTGGGTCTATTTCTAGGCTCCCTATTCCATTCCATTGGCCTGTGTGTCCACTCCTTCTCCGATACCATGCTGTCTTGATTGTTGTAGCTTTACAGTAAGTCTTCAAATTGGGTTGAGCCATTCCTTCGCCTTTGTTCTTTGTGAGTATTGTGTTGGCTATCCTGGGTCTTTTGTCTTCCCATATAAACTTTATAGTCAATTGTTGACATCCGCAAAATAACATGCTTAGATTTTGATTGGGATTTGTTTCAGTCTGTTTTGTGTTGTTATAACAGAAATACCTGAGACTGGGTGATTTACAAGGAAAAGAGGTTTATTTGGCTTACAATTCTGGGACAGCTGCATCTGGCATGGGCCTCAGGCTGCTTCTACACATGGTGGAAAGTGGCAGGCAGCCGGCGGGTACAAGCAGATCACATGGCAAGAGGAAGCAAGAGAGAGAGAGGGGGGAGGTGCCAGGGTCCTTTAAACAACAAGCTCTCACAGGAACTAATAGAGCGAGAACTCACTCACTACCCGTCCTCCCCCAAGGAGAGCATTAATCCATTCGTGAGGGATCCGTCCCCATGACTCAATAAGTTTCCAACACTGCCACATTGGAGATCAAATTTCCACAAATTTTGGAAGGGACAACACATCCAAACTCCATCAGGATTATATTGACTCTATAGATCAAGTTAAGAAGAATTGACATCTTAAAAATACTGAGTCTTTCCTGTCCATGAACATGAAATATGTTTCCATTTATTTAGATCTTCTTGGATTTTTCATCAGAGTTTTGTAGTTTTCTTCATATAGATCTTGTACATATTTTGCTAGATTTATACCTAAATATTTTACTTTCTTGGTGCTAATGTAAATGGTATCATGCTTTTAAGTTCAGATTTCCTTTTTTTTTTTTTTGTCTTTTTTACTGACCGGTAACAGGATCACAACCCTCGGTGTCACGCCCACACCGCGCTCAGCCAGTGAGTGGGAACCGGTCTCCACATGGGATCCGAACCCTCGGCGGGAGCGCCGCCACACTCCCAAGCGGCGCACTCTCCAGTGCGCCACCGGGCCAGCCCTTAAGTTCAGATTTCAATTGTTCATTGATGGTATGCAGAAAGCAATTGCTTTTTGTATATTAACCTTTTGTCCTGCAACCTTGCTGTAATAGCTTAAAAGTTCCAGGGACTTTTTGTCAGCTCTGGGATTTTCTACATTTACAACATAGAAATTATACAATTAGGTCATCGGCAAACAAATACAGAACTTTTGCTTATAAAAATGAAAGACTATCTTACTATAAGACAACTAGATCTTTAATAAAACATTTAATAAAAAATTTCAGTGTACTTTGGGTATAAAGCCAATAAGAGAAAATTTCTAAGCATCTCTCAAATTCTCTGTCTTAAACACCACCAACCCCTTATCTCTTCTCCAACTCTTTTGAGGAAAAAAAAGTGACAGCTGAATCAAGGGCAGGGAATAATGAAAAATAAACCATCAAGACAGAAAGTGGACTTTCTCTGAAGGAAAACGGTAATATCAGGCTTTCTGTTCCTTTTCTATGCTGCAAAACAAATTACCACAAACTTAGTGACTTAAAGCAAAATACATTAATTATCTCACAGTTTCTGTGTTTCAGGAGTCTCAGTTTAGCTGGGCTCTCTGCAAGGTGGCAATCAGCTGTCAACAAGGGCTGGGTTCTCATGTGGAAGCTTAACTAGGGAAGGATGGTTCCCAAGCTCATTAATGTTGTTGGAAGAACTCATTTCCTTTTGATGTAAGACTTATGGCAGCTTTTTTCTTCAGAGCCAGAAGGAAGGTCAAGACTTTATAGCAAGTTTTCTAGTAAAATGGAGTCTCATACAATGCAACACAATGATAGAAATGGCATCCAACCACCTTTGCCACAATCTGTCTAATGGTTGGAAGGAAGTTACATGTCCTACGCACACTCAAGGACAGTGTATTATACAATTGCTTGAATACCAAGAGGTGAGTATCATGGTGACCATCAAAGTCTATCTACTACAAGACTGTCATTGACCAGGACTCTAGGAACAATAGAATTGAAAAGAGTGAAACTGGAGATTTCTTCACTAAGGCAATAATAACTCAAAGGGGTCAAAAGAGCTCGCCCATTGTCTGTAGCACCATCTGGATTCTTGCAAGAGGTAAGCAAATTTTTCAGATGTTTGACTACATAAAAAAGTGCCATTATTTCCAAATATATTTTAAATCAATTTATATTTCAAATATATTTTAAACCAACGTATATTTCAAAATTAGCTCTGGATGGTAGCATTCTCAATTCAGATTTTCCAACCTCCTATATATTAAGATTTAAAATTTTTGATTTATCATTATAAAGCAAATACAAGGAAATAAAATAAAATGAATGAGAATTTGAAAAAAATAACAAAAAAAGTTATGTCCCCAAGGCATTTAGATATTGAAATGATCAGAAATGGCTTATAAGCTATGAGTTTAAGGTTTAAAAAATGAAAAATAAGATTTTATTTTAAAAACATACAAAATTACACTTAAAAAAACAAGTCAGATTTTTTAAGTAAACAAACAAGTGTTTCAAATATGAAAAGAAAATTATTGAAATCAAAGAATCATTAAGCAAGTTGAAAAGCTGATAGATACTGCTGAAGAGAGATTTAATAAATTGAAAGATAGATCAAAAGAAGATATACAGATCCTGCATAAAGAGAAAATAAGATGAAAAATATTTAAGAATGGTTTGAAAAATATAGAAAATAGAATGAGAGAGTTTAAAATATGCTTTACCAGAGTTAAGGAAGAAAAGATAGATAGTATGAAGGATGAATTGTTTTGAAGAGATGAGGACTGAAGTTTTTCTAGAGCTGAGAAGTACCAATCTACAAATGCAAGTTTCAAAATTAATCCCAAATAGAACAAAAAGAAATTCACACCTCCACCCACTGTAGTTAAATCTCAGAATATCAAGCTGACTTTCAAATTTATATGGAAGAGCAAAGGCTTGTGAGTAGCTAAGACATTACTCAAGATGAAGAATCAAGAAAGACTACTTGCTGTACTGGATACCAAGCCTTATTATAATACTATTGTAATTAAGACAGTTTTGTAGTGCCAGGAATAGATAAAGTGACCTGTGGAATAGAAATATACTAAAACAGAGACAGCCCCAAAACAGATCATGTATATATGCAAATTCAGGATATGACAAAAGTAGCCTTGCAGATTATGAGGAAAAGAAGGAACAATAAGTGATACATTTATCCATATGGATAAAATTAAATTGGATCTCTACCACACACCATACATAAAAATATGTGCAAGATGGCTAAATAAAATGCAAGAAGCAAAACTTTAAAACTTCAGTGGGAATTATGAGAAAAAATTTTGAATTTGGGTTAGAGAAATATTTAAAATGCTAACCATTAAGGATAAGACTGATAAGTTTGGCTACATTAAAAGTAATAAATTCTATTTATACATAGGAATTTTGAATGAAACTTTGTTAACCTAGCTAGTAACTACTGTTTTCAGCAGCTGAGAGGCCTGGACACAGGGTACCAGCAGGAAACCTACTTGCATGGGCCCTGTGTTAGTCTGTTTTGCATTGCTTATAACAAAATACATGGAACTGGGTAATTTATAAAGAAAAAGAAATTTATTGCTTACAGTATCTGAGGCTGGGAAGTCCAAAGTCCATCTGCTGGTGGTGACAGTGACCCAAGGGTATCACATTAAAAGATGGTGGAAGCAGAGAGAGCAGATAGAGCCAGATTCTCTTCTTCTTTTAAAGCCCTCAGAACCACACTCCTGATCCCCATTTTTAAGCCATTTACTACTGGGATCCTACAAGCCAATCACCTCGTCAAGGCTCCACCTTTCATTTACCATAATAGGAGTTCCCACCCTCTTAACAGTCACAGTGGGGGCTAAATTTCTAATACATAAAACTTGGGGGACACAATTCAAGGTTCAGGGAGTTTTAGGAGGACACAACTCAATCCACTGCAGGCCCTTTGGGAGTTTTCCCACCATTAGGGATTGGATTTCAAGGATGGCTTTAATGACACAACCACAACGTGAAAGTTTAAGAGTTGTGGGTACTTAACAGACTTTGAGAGGTATACAGCATGGGGGATGAGGCCACATACACAAGAGGTTAGGGAGCACAGGTGGGGGAAAGGGAGCATGGACCAACACCTTTATTAGGTTCCGTGTGTTATTTAAGTCGATTTTCCATTGAAAGCTTTAATGGTGGGTTTTGAAGCAAGCAGGAATTCGTTTCGGGAGGTTACACTGTGACAGAGAGGTGGTTACTTTAAGTTTACAGATAAATGAGTGATTAATTTAAAGAAAGCAGGGTGCCTAGCCTGCTAGGCAGGAGAGATGCCTCTAAGTCTTCATCTTTGGGCACCAGCTGTTGCCATTTGCGGGGGTATAGTATTGGAAACTTTGTTAAGGGTGAGCCCTGCTTCTGGTAAAAGAAAGCTAAACTTATATTTTAAAATGGATGCTGAGGCAACATAAAAGTGTAAGCACTCACTACAAAAGGCACCATGAAGAAAGTGAAAATCAACCCAGTGTGGAAGATAGTATCTGTAACAGAGCCAACATTGGCTTAGAATTCAAAGAATAAATAACTCCTACAATTCAATTTTTAAAAAAAACAGAAAAAGAATGGCAAAAAATAGCAAGAGTAGGTGTATCACAAAAGAAAAAGCATGAAGAGCCAATATACATATAAAAATATATTTAGTCTTATGATCACAGAAATGTAAAGTAAGACCACAGTAAATTATCACTTTGTACTTACTAATTTGGCCACAAATTAAGAAGAATGACAAGACCAACTTAATCAACTGGTTAAAATACAAACTGACACAAGCACATTGGAAACAATTTGGTCCTATCTTAGATAGTTGAAATATCTTTAAGTGCCCACAGCTCATCAATTTCATTCCAAGGTATAGACTTAGGAAATATCTTATGTGTATGCATTAGTACAAGTAAGCTTGGACAAGATGGGTCATAACAGCATCATTCACAAAAGAAAGAAATATGGAAATAGAAACAGCACAAATATCCAACAAGAAAATAAATAAATCATAATATGAAAAATTATGCATCAATATGCAGATGACACTTAGAAGCATAATGTTGGATTTAAAAGTTAGTCACAGAAGAGGACATAAACACTGCGATTCCTTTTCTTAACACATAAAAGCAAGCAAAGCCAAACAATATAGTGCTTAGTGATATGTGTATATGGCTAGTAACAGTGATGATAATAATAGTTAACAATCAAAACTTGCATAGTGCTTACCTTTTATAGTACCTCTTTCTGCATGCTATACGTGTACTTCAAAAAGTTCATGGCAAAATAGAATTACAAGAAAATACAAATCTTTCCACAAACTTTTTTGAAGTACCCTCATATTAACCAATACAATTCTCATATGAAGAAAATATAATTGTGACCAAAATAACAATTTGGAAACTGAGGCAAAGATGGGTTAAATGCATGCCCACTGCAATCAGTCTGTCTCAGACTCTGCATTCTTAACCACTATGCTTCACTACCTAGAAATTAATATTGGGAGGTATGTGTAAGTCAGAAAGATGAGGGGAGCACACAGGTTGATGCAAAGGTATTGGTAACATTCAAGTTATTGTACTAAATGGTGGGCTATAGGTATGCATTTTAATATTTTCTACTTTAACTTTCATATATTATGCATATTATTTTGTGTTTTCAAATTGTGGATAAACATTTTTTAAAGAATAGAATTCAACAATAATTAGGCTGTCACCTAAATGTCTGCTTCCAACAGCAAAATCAGATCTGTAAGTATCACTACTTGTGTATTTCCCTATATACCTGGCATCATCCTAAACATTTTATTTGGTTTCACTCTCTTATTATTCACAATAACCCTATGATTAAAGTACTTTTATTATTCCCAGTTTATAGTTTTAAAACAAAGTGAAGCATAGGAAAAGGTTAAATAACTTGCTAGAAAATTCCCAAACCAGGTTTTTAACAATTTTGCCATGTTGTCTCTCTTTATGAAGCACAAGTCAATCTCATCCACTTAATGCAGAAGATGATAAATTAATTATAAAACAAACCTTCCTAAGTTTACATACATGCTTTTTCTGGGCCTCAGTTTTCACATTTGGTAAATGGAGCGTTTGGCTAGATTAGAAATTATGCATGAAAAGAGTTTAGATCATGTAGGCATGTTACAAATGGTAATTTATTATGATTATTATTATATTCATTATTATACCATATATTAAGCAAATTATTGCATACACAAAAACTTTCAAAATGAAGCACCCTGAAAGCAGAGATATCTTATACCAACTTTATTTTATTCCCATTTCTTGTCCCAAGCAAAAGAGAATGAAAGACTCAGAATGCTGATGGTATATATACAAAATTAGGTGTTAAATGATGTAAAATCCCTTTACTTGCCAATTAGGGCCAAAAATTCAATAATAATTAAGTTTCTGCTGCATTTTGTAATCTGTTTTAATTATATTATCTCATTTAATCTTTAAAACGTAGCCAGCTTTGTGAGAAAGCATCGACTACATATGGTGACAATAGAAAAGCTGAGGGAATGCTCTGTAGCCAAAATATTTCTTCAACCAGAGAATTCAAAGCATATTTTGAGTTAATGCAAATATGAGAAGGGGTAATATTCCGGGCCTTGTTAATCATTTCTACATCAGGATGGATAATTTATCAGCCCTATTTCTGAAAGCAAAAAGTAATTATGGAAAGCATAAAATAATGGGAAAAGTATAACCTATTAGATAGTAGAATGTATTACAAAGTAACAATGATCAGAAGAGAGTGACACTAGTGCCAAGATAGAAACAGAATACAAATACAAATCAACACATAGATTGTAGAACTGATGAGAGTTTTGAGCATGATAAATGTGGCCTTTCAAATCAGTGAGAAAAAACATGGGAAATAAACTGGGCTAATTGCAACAGAAAGTGTAAATTTATATTCTTACCTCACACCTTAAGCCAAATTAAATCCCAGGTGGATTAAAGGTATACATGTAAAAAGTAAAAAAGATTAAAAATCCTGGAGTAAAATGGAATCAAGCATTCTATATTTGTTGAGAAAAACTCAAGGTTAAACCAAAAACAAAAAATCAATAGATCTAGACGTATAAAAATATAAAATATCTGTCAAAACCCGCTTCAGGTGGATTAAAGATATACATGTAAAAAGTAGAAAGATTAAAAATCCTGGAGTAAAATGGAATCAAGCATTCTATATTTGTTGAGAAAAACTCAAGGTTAAGCCAAAAACAAAAAATCAATAGATCTAGACGTATAAAAATATAAAATATCTGTCAAAACCCGCAAAGTTAAAGACAAACAACAAGCCGAGGAAAATATGTAAATTATATATGCTACATTAAAGAATAATGTCATTAATACACAAAATGACCTTGCAAAGGGATCAGTAAGACAACAGTACAAATTGAAAATTTGGAAATGCCTGGGAATAGCCAATTCATAAAAGAAGAAAAATAAAGACTCAGAAACATAAAAAAAACTAAAGAAATTTATATTGAAACAGTAATGACTTACCACTAATCACCTATCAAATTATACAGAAAATAAGAATCTATTGATCTCTGCTATGTAGACAGATAGATGAGCTGTATGGGTATGTAAATTAGTACAAACTTTTGGAAAGGAAATCAGATATGTTAGTCCGTTGCTGTTGCTTATAACAGAATACCTGAAGCTGGATAATCTATAAAGAAAGAAAATTTATTTCTTGCAGTTTTGCAGGCTGAGAAGCCCAAGGTCCATAGAGCACATCTGGTGAGGGCCTATCTTCTTGGTGGGGTGACTCTCTACAGCAACTCAGGGTATCACATAGCAAGAAATGGCAAGAGCAGGAGAGCTAACCTTCACTTGCTGTCCTTTTGAAGCCATCAGAACCGTGATGAACGTATCAATCCATCCGGGACAGCACAGTCCTCACAATCTAATCACCTCTTAAAGTCCCCACCTTTCAAATGCCATAATTGTATTTCCTACCCTTTTAACACTCTAATAATTGGGGTCAAGTTTCCAATACATGAATTTGGGGCACACATCTAACTTACAGCAACAGGCAACATGTATCAGAAGGCTTCAAAATATCTAGACCCTGTGACCAAACAGAGTTCATCTAAGGAAAATATCTGGCAAAGTTAAATGTTTCTGCCTCACTTGTAATAGCAAAAATATAGAAAAGCTCACCTCCAACAACAGGTCTAACAAAATTATGCAATTAAGTCAATACCTTAATTAAAAAGATGACAATGGGCATTTACATTCGTGGATATAGAAAGCTATTTAGGTGAGCAACATAGGTTACAAAAGTGAGTGCAGAGTAAAATTTTTGTGATCATATATACATAAAAAGCCCAACACAATATGTACTGAAATGTTAACAGTAGATGTTGCTGGCGATAGAATCATAGATGATTTACTTTCATTTACTTATCCATGTTTTCCAATCATACTATAAATGCTTGAGGAATCATTTTAAGGAAAATTTATTCATTGCAGCTCTGATGAAGCTTGGAAGATGGGAAGATAAAGAGAAAATGAATTTCTCATTACTGGAGGCAGGAACGGTGAGAATGCTGGAAACAAAATTGCCTAACTCACAATTTGTTTCTAAGCCAGTCCTGACCCCAGGAACATCGTGAACCAATAGGACAAACCCAGAATGTGCCTCAGTGACTCAAGAGCCTCCTCCTCTTGCTTGTTTTTCAGAGTAACACTAGCAGAGGAAAGAACCTTTATTATTAAATGGTGATCCCACAGTGGCTGTCTGACAACATTTAACTCTCCATTTCCTTATTAAGATTCTGAAGATTCCTGACATTTCTTGTCAAAAATTTACTCATCTCTTATGCACCGTTAAATCTGCGTGGAGTCCTACATTTGAACTCATCTTCTACAACACACAGAATCTGTTGACAAATGTCTCTCTTTTCCACAGCATTCATGATACGATGACTCATTCCCTGGTGGGTGGTAGGTAACTCTGCTCCTGGTCACTAAGTGAATGATTTGGAAAGCCTTTGTGGCTGAGCGTATTTGAGCTAAATGATGCAGTGGAAAAGATGGGGTCACAGAAAGAGCATCGTGCTGCAGATTGTCAAATGGTGTCTGGCAGACGTCAGAAATATGGTGCAGATGGAGAGGCTGTGAATACATTTCAGGTACTGCAGCAATTAGAGCAAGCAGAAATCCACACAGGTCCCTCTTGGATTTTGAAATGTGGTGTCAGTGTTCTCAAAAATACAGATGGTGTTTCAATACACATAATAGCCTTAACTCTCACCATCTGGACCCAAAAGAGACTTTTCTGCTTGGATTCCCTAATTGGTGACCATGTTTTACTGCATTAGTAGCAATTAGAAGTGACATTTCTTTACTTCTTTTTTTTTCAGCTGATAACCTTAGCATTCCTATTTTCTTTCTCTGAATTCCCTGTAACTCTGTCACTTAGAGCCCTCTCTCCTCTGAGCTGTTTAGGACACCTGATTCTAAACAATTCCATTCTGCCCTTCATTCATCATGTGTGAGCCAATTTGTAGATGGGTAGTTTGAGCAGTACCCATTCTCAAAGGAAAGGTGACATACTCATAAATAATATGATTCTGTCAACAAACAGAGGAGGAAACATCTGACATAAGCTTTTATGTTGTCTGTGTTACACCATCTCTTAAGCTGCAGTGAGGGCAGTGCAAAGCAATCACTCAACATACCATTCCATCAGAGTGGCAGGATAATTCTTTGAGATATTGATTCCTGTTTTGCTCTCCTTTCCATTTTGAAAAAGATGCCAGGCCCCTTATGCACACCCCTGCTTCAAGGGACGTTCATATTACCAGGCTGATAGCAGAGGTTACCTACAGTTTTATTTCCTACAACTGAATTTCTGGAAAAATTACTAGTGAGCAATTCAAAGAGCAACAGAAAATAAAAGTGTTGTGGTTATCTTGTGTCCCCCAAAAAAGATATGTTGAAGTCCTATCCCCCGATACCTATGAACTTGACCTAATTTGGCAGCAGGGTCTTTGCAGTAATCAAGTTAAGAGGAAGTCATCCTGGATTAAATTCAATGACATGGACACGAGTCTTGAATTTAAGTCCCACCCTAATCCAGGATGCCACAGGACATAGAGACACTCAGGGAGAATGCCATGGAGTCAGGAATTGGAAAGACACAAATGCAAGTCAAGGAATGTCAGAAATTTCTGGCAACCTCCAGAAGCTAGGAGAGAGAAAGAAACGGACTCTCCCTCAAGGCCTCCAGCAGAAACCCACCTTGCCAACACCTTGATTGTGTACTTCTAGCCTCCAGAACTGTGAGAAAATAAATTTCTGTTTTTTATGTTACTCATTTTGTGGTAAGTTGTTAGAGCAGCCCTAGGAAACTAACATGACAAGTATATCCCTTTGGGGTAAAAAGATTATCCTGAGGCTAAAACAAGGTCATGATTGAAACAGGAGAGAAAATCAGGAGTGGAAACTCTGGGTAGCTCCACCACGTATTCAACTCTGTGATAAAGAGCAACTTACATAATGTTTCTAAGGTTAATTTTTCTCCTCTACAAGAGAAAAGGTAATTCATTTGAGCTAGAACAGTGCTCAGAGTACAATAGCTCTTATTCTTAAAATCAGTGTCATCATCAACATCAATACCATTTCTCAAAGTCATGAGGTAGGGGACCAACATCAGGACCAAGGTCCCAGCTGACTATGATTCTGACCTAGCTGTGGTGTGCCTGAAATAGTGGACAAAGGCTTAACCTAGCACAGCCATGGAGGTACCATGGAAACCACAATGGTCCCAGCCCAGTTGAAGCATGAGTCTCTATTAGGAAAGTGAATTTTCCTCAAGCAGGGTGGTTGCCTCCCATACAATTCTATCAAGGTAAGAAGTCAAGGTGGCTTTTAAAGTAAAGGCTGGAAAGATTTCTTCTAGCATATTCTTCTCATGATTGGCTTCATTTTGGCCTATGTAGAGCAGCAATGATGCACAAAGACAAGAAAGAGAAATGAAGGTAACTCATATTTTCAGATCTGTGCATTTTTCCAGCACATTTGTATCCTCAGTTTACATGGTTGTCCATTCTGAGTCTCTAAGTGTTCTCAATGGTTAGGACATGGTTGTGGATTTGATTTTCTGAGTGGGCTTCTTGGCTTAGAGAAAAAGCAGATCCACAGTTCATGACTGGGCTGTATCCCTCTCGGTTCAGCCATTGCGTAGACACAAGTCCCCATAAAGGGACTGAGGCCATGCCACCATCTTTGTAAAATTCTCATAAATTAAGATATATTCTTAATTTCATTTGTAACAATACTCCGATTCAGTGATCATCTCACACTATTACAAGAGGTAAAGGCATGCTAGTGGGATTCTCTCTAGAGGCAGTATGTCTTCTTTCAAAAACCCAGTGAAGTCACACATTCATGTTGTTATGGTATCTCTCACCCCTTCCCATAACATTTGCTTTCTTTTTCTTAGGATATCACATTGAAAGGATCAGAGTAAAAGTTCTCAACTTCCCATATAACCTATCAAACCCTCTTTTATAGCTGGTGGCCATAGGAATTTAGTACATGGCAAGGGCAATCTAAATCACCTGCAATTTTTAAATACTATTTTATCATTTCCTTGTGCCCAGTTACCAAAAACTAATTAAGACTATGTAAAAATGTTTTAAATATCTTACCGACACACTATGATATATCCCCACATGAAGATCTCTATCAGGACTCTTTCTTTGGGAAAAATGCCTAAAAAATATATTTAATAATCAGTGTACTTGAGAAAAAGCTAATCACTGATCATTCCTATCTCTGATTTTTCTTTTTTAAAAACTACATTTTTTT
>NW_007739999.1:14826-15507 GCF_000696425.1 Galeopterus variegatus
TTTTTTTCACCAGCACACTTAAAGGAGTAGAGAGGGTACAGTACCTTGGCCCTGGTTCTTGGGCCTGGAGACACAACTTTCCTAAGCACTACCGTGCGAATTTATTTTGTTCTTGGCCTGTACTTGCAGAATGACCTGCATTTAGAATTGTGGTTCTCTCAGATAAACTTCCTGGCCCAAGTCCAAATTGCAATCATTCCATGGAGGGAAGGTGGAAGTCTAACAAGACTGGGAGAACTATGGCAAATCTAATCCCTGGCTAGTGAGGTTGGCAGGATATGACCACACTTGCATGCGATCTGGGAAAACAGGGATTAGGAGAGACATTGGGTGTCCAAAGTTACTGCACAAATGCCAAAATATTACAAGTGGATAATCCATGGCCAGAGGATCCTAGAGAGAAACATGTAGATTGAGGGAGATGTAACTATTATTAAATTTCTGTATTCTATTTAGTACCACTTCTGCATCCTGCAATTGTGCCTATTATATATAAAAAAATCTGTGATTTGGAGGGAGGTAACTCATTAAGAATAACCAAGCTAGTGATGTTGAGCATTTTTTCATATGACTCAGCATCCGGGAAATGCAAATCAAAACCACACTGAGGGGCCGGCCCTGTGGCGCACTGCGCTAGTGCGCCGCTTGGGAAGTGTGGCGGCGCTCCCGCCGAGGGTTCGG
>NW_007739999.1:16378-17683 GCF_000696425.1 Galeopterus variegatus
AAAAAAAAAAAAAGAATAACCAAGCTAAATTAATAAATATGATTTTGGAAGATATGCCATTCAGTTATATGAAAGGGTTTTTCATTTCACCTAAAGTTACCTTCTTGAACCTTGGCAGATGCAAATGATAATGGATTGTACAATGAGCACTTATTATTGACACAGATACCTTATTTTTAGCAAAAGTGCTCCCAGAACACTTCACAGCACCTACACACAGAAAGAAATCTACATTTTAAAAAATACAGCAAAGCTGCCAATCTGAACATGCAATTGTGTAATGAACTCTATTAAGAACTTATTTCTGGAAGCAGGGCTGTACACTGAGAACATTCTCTTCATGTTTTTCTGTCAGACCATGTTAACAAGTCAGTTCTCCTCAAATATGTCTATGTGAGTAGTTAGAGCACTAAATATTTCTAGGCATTTATCTGATATATTTGTCCAATGATTACGGGAAATTTGGTGTGTAGAGCATTTTTTTCATGGAAGGAGGAGAGACTGAAACTCTTAGAAATATTTAGGATGTGGAATTTAATACACTGACCTCAAGAAATACATCATCTAATCAGAAAAAAATTGTAAACACAAATATGTAAATGCAAATAACACCACAAAGCAAAATCAACTGAGTTTGTTTAGTCATTTTAGTTTTTTATGTCAGATTTCTTAGATCTACTTGACCACTTTCAAACTCCATGCAAATGAGAGCTCAAGAGGCAATGACTTGATGTATTTCTTTGCATTCTTCTCAGTAATCCACACCCTGCACCAAACTCATCTTCATAAACAATGACACCTAGAAAATATTAGGTCCTCTGGACTACAGTTATACAGCTTGTGCAAAGATACATTTCAAAAATACATTTGGAACTAGTCTTCCCTTTCATTGCATTGGAACATTTTATAAGACTAAAGTCTAAGAATGTCTTTCCCACTCTTTTCTGAAATAAAAATCCAGCTAACAAAAAAGAACTCAAATTACCTTGTGTGTCTTCTATTTCTAAAAAACACACATTGAGTTTTATTGTAGTTATTTTTCAAAGAGCTCATCTTGACATTTCCAGACACTCTGGGCCTTACACATTCAGAAGGTCAGACTTTCCTGGTTCTAATCCTCAGTGTTTGGTGCCTTACGATTTCAGTTCATTTCCATTTCTTTGAAGATTTCTAGTTGGGGCTAGCTGGTTAGCTATGTTGGTTAGAGTGCAGTGTTATAACATAAAGGTTAGATCCCTGTATCAGCCAGCCACCAAAAAACAGATTTCTAGTTGAAGTAAAGTCAAGAGCTTCGCAGTTAGGAAG
>NW_007739999.1:17879-32698 GCF_000696425.1 Galeopterus variegatus
TTTGGTGCCTTACGATTTCAGTTCATTTCCATTTCTTTGAAGATTTCTAGTTGGGGCTAGCTGGTTAGCTATGTTGGTTAGAGTGCAGTGTTATAACATAAAGGTTAGATCCCTGTATCAGCCAGCCACCAAAAAACAGATTTCTAGTTGAAGTAAAGTCAAGAGCTTCGCAGTTAGGAAGTATGGTTTCCATTTAATTTTTGCTCAATGTGTTATTTGGCTAAAGTCTAGGCTGCTGTAACAAAAACTCATCAAAATACAGTAGTTTAAATAAATAGACATTTATGTCTTCATGTTGTAACAGTTCAAAGATATAATCAGACTTTGTTCCATAGAGTTATTCAAGGGCCTAGATTGGTGTGGCAGTTCTGCCATCTCCAACAAGTGGCTTCCAAGGTTTTTGGCCTTTCTACCTATTTCTGGTCCTTTCTACAATGAAGATCAGTATAAATGCACTTCTGTTTGTCCAGGGCAAATGAGGAGAGAGAGTGTCCACGGCTATTCTGTTTGAAAGAATGAGATAGAATTTTGTATGTCACTTATGTTCAGTTTTCACTAATGAAAATTTATTTCTGTAGCTACACCTAACTTCTTAGGAGGCTGTTAAATAGCCTTACAGGACAGCCACATGCCAAGAAAGAAAGAAAGAACAGATTGTTTGGAAACAGCAAGCGTTTGCACACTCAGAGGTTAAGAATCATATGGTTCATTTTTTTTTAACAATTTTTCTTTTAAACAAAATTGCCAGTAGTAGAGGTAGACTGTTTTGTTAGTGTTTTCCCACGGAAGGAGACAGCTAGAGAGTCCTTCCATTATATCTTGAGTAAAAAAACAAAAAAGAAGAAAAAAGCTCAAAAGAAAGTAAACTCTAAATTAAATTTTGTGCTGCTTTTATTTCTTTCCCATTCTGCATGTCCTAACCCAAACAAAAGTATTTCTAGTAGCAGACAATGTGTCAAATGCTATAACGTTATTTGGCTGGAGAAAGAAACGTAAATTTCTTATTCAGTGGTTATATTTTGATCTTGTGGAGCTCAGTGGGCTTGCTCTTATTATCTGCTAAGCACTGAGAGTTATTCTAGCCCAAGTCTAAGAATTAAAGAAGGTTTACTGCCTGTCTAGACAGCCTGCAGATATAAGCTAGACAGAAGTGGCAAACTTCTAAATATGCTACACAAGCAAACTGTTGCCCTGAAGTTAATAGGAGATAACATTTTTTGATATTTTAGTGGAATAAGAGATGCTGTCCTGGAGAGAAGGGAGAAAGTGATTTGAGCAGATTGCTAAATGTTTTTGAAAAGACAGTGAACACCAATTTGAATTCAGTCCTGTTTGCCCTGTTCCTTTCTACCGAGAACAATACAAAAACTTGACAGAAATATTCTCAAGACATACAGCTTGGGAGCTTTATTTACTCAACCCTCAAGTTTTAATTTCTAACAACATCCATTAATTCATATTTCTCCCCTGTCAACTATGGCCCTGGATCTTTAAATGCAGCCAGTATTTCCATCTACAATGGTAGTGAGCACCTAAAATCCACCACTTGCATACATTGTGTGCCTTCAGTTAGGGCCAGCCTTCAGCTTAGTTTCCGGACCCACTACTTCATGCTTGCTTCTCTACCACTCGGTGCTACTCTCCAGTGTTTGTTAACTGCCTCTGGCCCTTGTTCTTGGTTTGGCCATTGTAGACTTTGATCTCTGGCATATTGCTACATGTCTTTATAAAGCTCAGGCCTGAAAACATCTCATTTGTCTGACCACTCCCCACCTAGCCCTCTTTTTCTGCCCTCCCTTCTCTTGAGGAAAATTGGATTCTGATATTTTAGGTTCTGTGTGGGCAGAATTGGGGGAAATAGATTTGGGAAGGGCCTGGAAATCTGATGGGAATTAAAATTCAATAAGTTGTTGTAGTGTACTTTTTGTGTGTATAGTACTCTGCCAGGCAATATGAAGATCATGAAGACATGCAATTCTTAGATGCTGAAGGGGCATGTAGCCAACTGGAGAGAAAACAGAACTATGCAAAAAACCTAAAAGCAAAATAAATATTTGCCTGGTACTCACAAAAGCAAAGGAAATAAATTGTCTCTGTAATTTAAGCCAACAATTCTTCTCCATAATTGAGAATAACTAAATCAGAAGTGTATCTTAGGACTTGAATGAATCACATAATGGTCTAAATATCTTATTTTTAATGCATGAATATATACAGCTTTGTAATAGAATTACATTTTTTATGAGATGAAATTTTCTGTGGTCATCCTATTATCTTCAGACAAAATGTTATTTACCTTACCTCTTTACTGTCACTAAGGAATATAAACAAATATAACATGAAATAAAATGCTAAAAGTACATGGCAGTGTAATGAAAGCATTAATTTCTTTTCAGTCTTTCTCTAACTCATTAGTTTAGATAATGGGACAACATATATAAACATGTTCCTGATTCCCAGGGAGTTCAGCATTCTAAGAACTAATTTTGGATGTAATCATAAAAATAAATCCATTGAGTATGATAGGCAGTGTGTTTCTCTGGGAAATCACCTTATACTTTCAGAAAAACGAAGAACGTACCTCTGATAGTGAGTCACTATTTTCACTTAGCACACAAGACCGAACTTTGTGTGGGAAGAAGAGACTGTGTCTGACTCTTGTTTGTGCCACAGAGCCCAGCATTGTACCTAATAACTCATAAGTGCTCAACAAGTTTTTTAAGCTGAACAGGACTCAGACTAATTTTGGTAGGTAGAATAATGCCCACCCATGCACCCAAGGTATCCACTCCTATTCCCTGAAACCTATGGTTATATAGGTTACAATAGGTTGTGTACTCATATAACCTATGTTATACAGGTTATATGGTAAAGAGTGACCTTAAAACAAGAAGATTATGCTGCATTATCTGGGTGGGTCCAATGTAATTACAAAGGTGCTTAAAAAGGGAAGAGAGGGCTAGCCAGTTAGCTCACTTGGGAGAGTGCGGTGCTGATAACACCAAGGTCAAGGGTTTGGATCCCTGTACCAGCCAGCTGCCAAAAAAAAAGGGATTGGGGGAGGAAGGCAAAAAGGTCAGAATCAGAGAGAGAGCCTGAAAAAGATAGTGCTGCAGCCAGCTGTGAAAATAGAAGAGGGCCATGAGCCAAGGAATGTGGACAGCCACTAGAAGCTAGAAAAGGCAGGAGAATAAATTCTCCCCCAGAGCCTCCAGAAAGAAACACCGCCCTGTCTGCACCTTGATTTTAGCCCAGAGAGACCCATTTTGGACTTCTGGCCTCTACACTACAAGTTTATGATAATTTGTGGTAGGAGCTATGTGAAACTAATACAGTTCTACAGTGTTAAAGGAATATCTGTTGAAGTTAAATTTAAGACTTAACTACTGGGTCAGCCATTAACTTGGAAGTTTCTTAATTCTCCATGTTTCAGTTTTCTCTGTATAAAATAGCATAACAATAGTTCTTAACTCACAGGACTTTTTGTGAGAATTAAATCCCTTAAAACAGTGCCTGGTACATACAGCCTGTTTTTAAAAATGTTTGTTATTTTTATATTGTTTTGTAATTATTATAAGGTTATTTAGTAAGGCTAGCTATTTTCCACTACATCCTCTCCAGCGTCATTCCACAAAGAATTTGAGAAGACTTTTAGAAGATACACATGAGAGATTAATAGAAGATAGAAATTAAGACCTAGTCAAATACAAATTATAAGTATCAGGAACAAAGAGCAAAACCTTTGTACTGAATAATCCCACATGTTTTTTGTGGCTGGATGTGCATCTCATTTATGGAAGTACGTAAATAACCAGAATGCACAAGAAGTGACATGAGTCATTTAAGGTTGAACTATGTACTTTGAGAAATATGAGGAGGGGTGATTAATTCAGCTACATAGGTCATGGGAAGGTTTCAGGGAAGTAGAGTACTAAAGCAGGCCTATGGAAATTATCAGAATTTAAGTAGTGGAGGACAGAAAAGAAGAATGTTTACAACTAAGAAATAGTCATAAAAAACAGACCCATAGTATAGAGTCCATCATCTGTGTACCTAGAACCCAGCAAGTTCGCCCTTCTCTAAACAAAACCACCTGTGTCATACTCCATCAAACCTCTCAAATATCCTCCCAAATGCATACTCAGTCATTCAGGCTTAGTCTGCTGGGGTTGTCATAATAAAATACCATAGACCAGGGTGCTTAAACAACAGAAATTTATTTTCTCATAGTTCCAGAAGCCGGGGAAGACTCACCTCCCAGCCTGCAGGCACCTTCTCACTATGTGCTCACAAAGCATTTTCTAACTGTATGTGTACGGAGAGAGAAAGAAATCTCTGATGTCTCTAACTCTTATAAGGCCAACAATCTTACTGAATCAGGACCCCACCCCTGTGACCTTCTTTAACTTTACCTCCTAAAAGCCATATCTCCAAGTGCAGTCACATTGGGGGCTAGGGCTTCAATATGTGAAATTGGGGGAACATAATTCAGTCCACAGTACAGGAACTCATTTAAATGCCTTTTCACTCTCTTCAGCTGTATATAAACATTTTCTCAGCAACAAGACTTCCTGCTGAGTCCTACTCCTCAAGCATGCCTGCCTCCAAAGACTGAATACTTGCCCATGTAAAGAAATCAATTAACTTTGCTATATTCCTAGGCTCAGAAAAGTGAACTACCTCAAACCTTGTAGTAAGTAGCAACACCAGAACTTTCAACATAATTCTCATAAAGTGGAAATATCTTCCCAGACTTAGCAATGTTAATAAAATATACCCCTCTCCAAATTACTGAGAATCTCCTCTCAGAATACAAAAAAAAAAAAAAAAAATGAGTTTTTGAATGCAGAAAGTTTGATTAACTGTAACAAACTTTGACTGCAAGACAACTTGATCATGGGATATTAATTATCTAATTTTCAAGGCATTAGGTCCTTCTTCTTGATGGTTAAATATAGCCTTGTTTTCAGGTAATCTCAGAGTGAACATCTCAAGGTCTTTTAACACATATAATAAGAACATGTAAAATATTTAAACTCATCTCTTGAATGAGCTCAAAATGGTAGTTTGTTTTACTCTTGCCAAGGAAAAAGGAAAAATAACACACACAAAAAAAAGTGATTTCAGATGGTTCTGAGATAGAAGGTGCTCAGTTTCCATGAGCTCAGGTTTTGGGAACACCACTGTGTTTCAAGCCTCTCCTCTAAGCCCCCCCATAGAGGAAAGTTGCTGTTGCTAGTTGGACCTATTTTCCACACCAACATGGGGAAATTGAGATGGCAAGAGGCTGGCTTATGCAAATCCAGTGGCTGGGCATGCTCAGTAGAAAGGGGTTACAGGACCGTAGTAGCTGAGCATGCTCAGTAAAGTGGAGTTTATCCTCTGAATGACCTTCCACTAGAGATGCTAATAAGCATAGAATATTCTTGAATATGTCTGGTACATGTGATAGAATTTGACCAATGAACAGGCCATAAAAGGAGACCAACTGAGCATGTGCAAGACTATGTTACATAATAGGGAACTGCCCCTTAATTGAATATTCATTAGATAGCATGAGTATGTATTAGATAGCTAAACTATAAAAGGTGAATCCTGGCAGAAGATAGGGTTGTTGCTCACTTTCCTGGGGCCAACCTTCACTTTACCAGCTGAGGTGTTTATGCTTTCTTTTTATATGAAACTTACTTTCGGAAAACAGCTGCTCACTCTCTTGAGCCAACCTGCACTCTGCGCTAAACTTTAAGTATATACTTCTAACTTTTGCATTATACTTGGTGTAAACCCTGCTCAGTCTCTGAAGCTAAGCCACACTATCTCTATGAAACCTGTATCTCTTATTCATTATATTAAACCTATTCTCACTTTCTACCGTGACTCTGCAGAGTCAAGAACCTGGTAAGAGGATGGGGTGGATCGAGGCCAACTATTGGGCCCTCCTAGACCCTGTGCTAACATCAATCCTGCTTGAAGCTTCATAGCCTCTGCAAATTCAACAAATATTTCTTGAGCACTTACTTCAATAGAACTGAAATTACAAAAATTAGAAAAAATGGAAAAACATTCATTCTTACTAGAAAACATAGATAAGTAATCAACCATATCATGACTTCTCAATCTAGTAGGGAAATAGAAATGCCAACAGTTACAGCAAACAGGTACAAGATCAGAGCTAGGGTCAAACTGTGACAAGCAGGGACAAGTATGAATATTGGAGCAAGTTACCTTTTTTTTTTTTTCCTTTTTGTCTTTTTTCATGACCGGCAACGGATCGCAACCCTCAGTGTCGCGCCCGTACCGGACTGGGACCGGCAACGGGATCGCAACCCTCGGTGTTGCGCCCGCACCTTGCTCAGCCAGTGAGCGGCTGGTCTGTACGTGGGATCCGAACCCTCGGCCGGAGCGCTGCTGCACTCCCAAGCAGCGCACTGTAGCAGTGCGCCACCGGGCCGGTCCAAAGCAAGTTACCTTTGAGGCTACTAACGCACTAAATTTTTTTTTCAGAAGAGGTAATAATTGAGGATCTTTGGGGGGGGGGGGGTTTTGCAACTTAGTATTTTCCCTCTGCCCATAGGTGAAGAGAGAGCTTTCTACCCAAGCTTGTCTCTCACTCACCATGCCTTAGCAACTGTCTAAAGAAGAAATTGTCAACCTTATTAGTCAAATCTCTGAACAGACATGGAAGCTGACTTCTACTGGGGCAGCTCCTGACTCGTACAAGGTATAAGGCCATGTTCATAGCCTACTCTTCCACTTCCTTCCTTTCACTTCCTGTTCCTATGAGATAAGCGTGGGAACATAGCCATTCTCATCCATGCAATATTCTGAATTTTCAGATATTCTAGATTACATAAATGGAGTAGGAAGCTCCTTTTATTCTAGACCGTAACCATATGCTGTATCACAGCTCACCAGAGATGACAGATAATGGAACACTAGAAGGTGCTTTCCCAGCAAGTAAAATAATTGTATTTCCCCATTTGGCTATAACTCCTTGTTTATAAAACTCCCTCACTTTCTAATAGGGAACTTCAAGGAGGAGGATGAGTGGGTGTTTAGTTTCAGGGATCAAAACCACATTCTCAGAACTTCATTATCAAAAACAGCTTGAGCTGAGTCTTAAATGATACATAGGATTTTCTAAGTGAAGGGTAGGAGGTGGGGGTGGGAGGTATCTGGAACAGGCAGCAGAAGGAGAGCAAATCTATGATACAACAGTAGCATAGATAGAGTGCATGGAGGAAAACAGAAGATGTTCAGGCTGGATGCACCTGGGTCTAGGTCAAGAAATGCCAGTTGCCATACTAATGTGATTGGATTTTATTCAACATGCTATTGAAAGCAATTGAAGGAATTTAAGTAAAAGAACAGCATAAACCAGTATCTTCAAAAGGTTTCTATGGAAGTAGTATGGATAATCAACAGGAGAGGGATGAGATCAGCTGGGAGATAATTGTAATAATTCAGATAAAAGAGATCAGTGGCAAAGGAAGGAAGAATAAAATTAATATTTGAGTGTCTAATGTGCAATTCATACCACTGTTTTAGGTACTTCATACACATTCAGTCTTATTTCCTCAAAATAACCCTGTGAGTATAGAATTACTATTTCATTTTGCAATAGAAAGCTGGGTCTGAGCGATTGCATGGTACTTAGCCCAAAGTCTCAACAGCCATAAAATGAGAGAGCCAGTACTGGAAACCATGTCTGTCTCATTTCAACTCTTACTCTCTTTTCACAATGAACTGTCTTTTATGCCTTAGGGAGTGAAGAAATCAATATAGATCCAAGAGAAACTAGGAGGTCAACATAATGAAAAATCTAATTAGATGTGGTGGAGGGAGGAGCCATTTGACTTGTGGTTGAGACTATAAAACTGAACACAAGTTGTCATGGAACAACCACGTGCAGATGCGCAAGGGAGCTGGATGTTCGTACACAGAACAGTGCAGTGGCTTTGCTGGAGGTACACATTTGAGCATCACCATCATACAAAATGATATTGCCCAAGGAAGAGCAGACAGAAGGAGAAGAGAATAAGAGAGAGGATGGTGGTGCATCCGTCAGAAACACACCAGTTTGTTGTGTCTGTTGTTATTTTTGGACACAGAGAAGCAAAGATGAATATTTTTAAATTAGTATTGAAAAACTAAAACTGTCAAAATGGAACACTATGGTAATAGGGAAGTAACCAACAGCACAAAGCATCTACAAGCCCTAGGGCTGAGAGAACAGGAAAAAAGGGGGGTAAGAGGGAATTCTCAAAGCAGAAGCTTAAAGAAGAGGTCCTGAGGAACTGCAATTCAGACCTCTGAAGAAGAGCGTGTCAGGTGTTCCCAAAACCACCCCCACACTCAGCAATTCTCCAGAACTCACAAACTAAGAAAAGTTGTTGTACTCATGGTTATAGTGTATTAAAGTAAAATGATGCACATCAAAATCAGGAAAGGGAAAAGGCATGTGGGGCAAAATCCCAATAAACCCAGGCACAACTTTCTAGGGGTCCTCTCTGAGCAGAGTCATACAGATGCACTTAATTCTCCTAGCAACAGTGTGTGACAACACGTGTGGTGTTGACAGCCAGAGAAGCTTACCCCAGCCATGGTGAACAGGGTTCTTACTGGGGTTCTTTAGTGGGTTGAATCATGGCCCCTAAAAAGTAGTGTCCAAATCTGAACCCTTGATGCCTGTGTATGTGATTTGGAAATAGGGGGTATTTTACATAGGTAATTAAGTCAAGAATCTCAAGATAATATTATATTGGATCTAGGACAGGCCCTAAATCTAATGACTGATGTCGTAAGAAGAGAAGAGGATACAGAGACCCAGGAAAAAATCCTTGTGAAGACGGAGGCAGAGACTGGCATTATGTTGCCATCAACCAGGGAATGTCAGGAACCCCCACAAACTGGAAGAGGTGAGGAAGGATTCTCCCCTGGAGTCTTTGGAAGGAGCACAGCCCTGCCAACACCACCTGGATTTCAGACTTCTGGACTCCAGAACTGTGAGAAAATAAATTTCTATTGTTTTAAGCCACCCAGTTTGCAGTAATTTTTTTCAACAGCTGCAGGAAACAAGTCCAGATTTTGGTAACAAGAAATGGGATACTGCTGTAGCAACTACCTAAAAATGTGAAAGTGGCTTTGAAACAGGGTAATTGGTAGAAGCTGGAATAATTTTTAGGCACTTCAAAGAGGAGTTTGGCTGAAATATGTACATTAAAAGTGATTTTAGTGAGTGCTCAGAGAGAAGTGAGGAGCACAGAGAAGCTTCTATCATATTAAGGGACTCGCATATAGCCATAAATAGAATGTTGCTAGAAATATGAACATAAAAAAGGTGTTTCTGGTGAGATCTCAGAAGGAAATGAGATGTCAAAAGGAAATAAGGAATATGTTAAAAACCTGAGAGAAAGTGATCCTTTTGAAAAGTGACAGAAAACTTGGCTGAATTGTTTTGGTGTTGTGTACAAAGTCGAACTGGTAAGTGATGAACTTGAATATTTACCTGAGGAAATTTCCAAGCAAAGTGTTGAAGGCACAGACTGGTTTCTTCTTGATGCTTATAGTATAATACAAGAAGAAAAAGATAAATTGAGGAAGTAGCTGTTAAAAAAAAGAACCAGCATTTGACAATTTGACATATTCTCAGCCTATTTAGATTGCAAACAATGCTAATGCATGCTCTGGAGACAGGGCCATGGGTGTGCTGGACATACTGCTAAAGATAATAGGTGTGTGACTCTCAATTTGTTGGATCCAGTTAGGTTGATTGGATCCAGTCAACCAACTGAGAATAATTTAGGAATAGAGATGGGGTTATCTAGAAAAGATCTGTGAAGGAACCCTTGTGTAATGGTATGGACCCCTTTGTCATATATGGGAGAGGCAAAACATTCTTGAAAACGGTATACCACACAGTCACGCACACACAAGATGCTTTTAGCTTGAAATGAAAAGAACAGAGATAGAGGGAAGGAAGGCTGCTGGATTTCTGAAATTCTGTAGGCAGGAAGCAGGCTGATAATCCTCCATAGCTTCACACATATATTATTATTCAGGAAAACAGAAGAATGACTCAGAGGACAGGGCTGCATGAGGACAGGGCTGCATTAGTGCAGGGGGTGTTGTGGGCCTAGAGGGCAGAGTTAACCTTTACCGGAACAAAAGGGTGCTGCTTGGCTACTGCTGGTATCTTGAACTCAAAGTAATGTTTCAGACCTCTGAGAAGAGGACAATAACCAGTTGGTGCTGGAATCCTAAAGTGGCATATGTAAGCTAGTAAACTAGTTTTCTATTGCTGTATAACAAATTACCACAAACTTAGAAGCTTAAAGCAGTACCTATTTAATAAGCTTGCAGTTCTGTAGGTCAGAAGTATCTGCTCAAAAGGCTAAAACTGAGGTGTTGGCCAGAACTGTTATTTCATCTGAGGCTCAGGGTTGCCTTTCAAGTTCATTGGGTTTCGGCAAATTCAGTTTCTTGTAGTCATAGAACGGAAGTCCTTTCACTTTTCTGGTGGTCAGCTTGGTATCAGTATCAGCTCTTTAAGACCTGACTTTATTCTTTGCCATGTGTCCCGTTTCCTCTTCAAAACCAACCACAGAAAACCACCCTTGCATTGAATTCCTCTTAACCTTCTAATCTCTCTTGCCAGAAAGGATCATATCTTTTTTAAAAGTTCACCTGTTCAGGCTAGGTCCACTGAAGGTGATCCCCCTATCTTAAGGGCAACTGATTTAGAACCTTAATTACATTTGCAAAATCCCTTCACAGCAGCACCTGTATTAATGTTCCCTTGACTAACTGGGAGAAAGTATGTGTATGTCAGGGATCAGGAAGTTAGGTTATAAAGAAAAAAAGTACTTTTCGCTTCCTGTAGCCTTCCAGTCTCCCCTAGTGCCCTCTACTGACAGAGCACACTACGGATCCTCTGGCAAAGCAGAGATGTGGTATAAAGCAGGCTATAGCAGGGTGGGTTTGAAGCTGCCCCAGATAGAACCCCAGCAAACAGCAGCATTATTGGACAGGTTGAGGAAGGGGTGTGAGGCAAAGAGGACAGGATGCAAGTTGACTGGCAGAATCACTACCGTCCCAACATAATCAAGGAATTCTGATGATTCGATGTTAGTTTAGCTATTTTTCTATATCTATAATGACACGAAATAACCCTGATGATCATATAAAAATGGAAATAATTTGGAATGCTTTCCTTAGATTTCCCACACAACTTCAACGTAGAAGGATAATTTTTACATGTCCCTGTGTGAGAGACTCAAATAACACAGAAGTCATTTTAATGCTCTGTACAGAACTAAAGGAGACTATAAAAAACTGTGACAAAGATTAAAAACCACTAGAAGCAGAAAGAAATCTTCATTCCCAAATTTATTAGGAGGTAATGGAGCATGCTTTCTTGGGGGAATGACAAATTGCCTTTAATTTTGTTATTTTATGTAATAGTTTAAGGCAGTATTTTTTTGAGTTCAGACAAATTGTGATTCCCAGAGGTTAATATACTTTTTAAAAACAATTAAATCAGACAGAGAAGGTGTGAGAAGGAAACTGAGAGATGGGATGATACCCAGAGAAGAGCACCACCTTTTAACATTTCTACTTATTTAATTTTTTAATTATATGCTTAACCTATAATAAAAGTACAAAACTAAGAAAAAGCTTGGCAGAGCCTACTTTTAATTCTA
Source organism: Galeopterus variegatus (assembly GCF_000696425.1). NCBI lineage: Eukaryota > Metazoa > Chordata > Mammalia > Dermoptera > Cynocephalidae > Galeopterus > Galeopterus variegatus. The sequence goes on from NW_007739999.1 coordinate 29,582, forward strand.
GGCACTAAACTTAAAGATGTGCATATCGTGGTGGTGTCACATTTACCTGGAGATTTATGAATGCCTATTCTCAAGAACTTTTAGATGCAGGCAAGTAGAAACTAATAAATTTATATCCATTTAAAACTCTGCTAAAGTAAAGAAGAGATTTTTTTTTAAGGTAGCATTGTGACCTCTGATTTATTTAATCTGCCCTACCAGGGACAAGTGCTGTGGGGATTAAAACCCCTGGTTAGATGACTGATTTGAAGGAAAACAATTAGAAGCAAAGTCAACAGTAAAATTAGCCACAGATTAATCAATAATGTGATTAACATCCTAGCTCTCTAGTGCAGATTATTAGAAATTAAAGATTATTTTACTGCTCATCTGATTCTGCCTCCACCCCTGCATTATTGCCTACACCCCTTCTCAATAGAAATCAATCAGTCCCAGCCACAGTAGCTTTCCTGCTCTTCCCGAATACATTTAGTAGGCTCTTGCCTTTGGGCTTTTGTACCTGTTGTTAAGATGCAGAAACATTCCTAGATTCAGATCATGCAAATGTCACTGCTATACATAGTACTTGCCTGAAAATTGTATATAAAATAATCACCTCACTTCCATGCCTATCCCTTCATTCTTTATTATATTGGCTGCTTTATTTTTCTTCATATGGGTTATCACTACCTAATTCATGGCACGGGTTTGTTTATTTGTTTGTCTTTCTTGTCACTCTAAAATGAAAGGCCAAAGAGGATAGGGAATTTCCTATTTAGTGTATGTTGTATACCTATAACCTAAAATAATGCCTGACCCTGAGAAATCCCTCAATGAATATTTGTTGAAAATTGGTCACCTAGTATCATCACTATTATTTTAATATGTTTCAGTCTTTGTATTTCCCCACGATCAAGTATAATGCCTTGATGATTATAACAAGAATAGCTCACGCTTATTAAGGTCTTGCCGTGGGTGAAGTACTGTGTGAAGCACTTTGCAAATACTTCACTTCCTATAAGGCCGTGAAGGAGGTATTAATATTCCCATTGTATAGAGAGGGAAATACAGCCAGAGAGAGATGATTCAATTGCCCAAGATCACTCCAACTTGCACAAGACCAAGCTAAGGCTCTCGGCCTATTTCTGTCTGTTCTGTCTGGCTCTAACCATTTACTTTGGGCAATTTAATAGGCAAATTGAGTTCTATAATACACATATACAAATGCAATCATTTCCATGTTTCTTTGAGTCTGTATCCTGTCTTACAGGTTTAAGTGATATGCTGTTACATGCCTCTCCTTTCCTCAAGACTTCAGCTAGTCCAAATGGCAGTCGTGTGTGATTTTCAAGGAGCACCTCCTAGGTGGCCCCATTAGAAAAAGTTGCCTTCACTGGTAGTCACAGACCTAGAAGCCTTTTCGCAAAGAAAAAGGTGCCCCTTTTCTCCTGGCTAACCCAGCCCCTCTCATGGCTTGGTTAGTGGCACATGGCTTGGATTTCAGCACCGCTTGCCTCTAGGACAGATGCCTGATTACAGCACAGACACACAACTCCCATTGCCTGCTTCTGCCTCCCTTCCCTGCTTACTCTGCTGTATCTACACCTTCCCTCCTCTTGTTCTTGGAACACTCCGAGCGTGCTACCCTCTTAGGGTCTGTGCGTTTGCTACTCCTTTTGCTCAAAAAAAGATTTGCCCAGGCAGTCCCCTCTCCCAAATGGGCTCTGTGCAAATGTCACTTCTCAAAGAAGCCTTCTGACTGTCCTATATAAAAATAAAATACCATAGTCATTTTTTGCCTTATATATATATATATTTTTTTTCCTTCATATAAATCATTGCTATTGATTCTTTCATGGGAAACATCCCGTATTATTTTGTGTGTAAGAACCCAGTTCTGCTAACACATATTTCTTTCTGAAGTTAGCTTATCTATACAGTTGTCTGCAAAGTGATTTGGCCTTGAATTACTGCTAATACTTTATCTGTGTTGTAAGTTGATCTCAGTTCTTTATTCATTAACCTAGACAGTTGAAATAAAATAAATAATAGCCTTAGGGTCATAAACACAAATGCACCAAGATATAAGATAGATATCTATATAATGAAGGATATGCTTATATTAATTTTTAATATCAAAATGGAAACACAAAATTATTAAATGCTCATCAATGACTTGTGGACCTCCCCTTAACTTCCTAACCAAGACATATCAGATCCCAGCTTTAAAAAAAATTCTATTTTTCAGGGTTTTTACAAAATAAATGAGAAAGCAAATAAATGACACATAGTAAGGGAACAATCAGTGTGAGTCCTTGAATTTGTTCCCTATTGACTTCACACCCAAACATGCAAACACATACACACCCAGTATAGTTTTGCATTTCAATTGATCACAGACTATATTTCAGGAAAGGCTGGCTACTTTGCCTCAATGATTATAAGTCCATGATTAAAATAAATGAATAAAAACAGAAATGTTTCAGTAAGTTCAGGTATTTTTATTTCTTAGTATTTACCCTAAAGTAACCAATTCTGTAATTCTCAGTCACCTAGTAAATTGCCCCCATCTTTAATCAATTGCTTCTGTGTTTGTCCAGTGAAAACACAAAAATAGGCCATTTGGAGTATCATAAAATTCATTATTTCTTACACAATAGTGGAAGAAATTTAAACATAATTCAGAATAATTTAAACAAAACTTAGATAAATGCCAAACAATAATTTGCTGCATAGCACATACTTATACCCAGTATACTTAAAAACATAAAAACTGCACATTTTCACAATTTTATAACTGTAACAAATTTCGACAGATCTTTTTTTTCCAGATACATGTACCCCTTCCTTAGTATAAAATTACAAAAAAAAAAAAAAGAAGAAGAACAACAACAAAAAAATGAACAAAGAACATTTGAGAAAATTTTTAGAAAAACAGCAAGTATTCTTCCAAGAGCTCAAAAAATGTTTTCAAGTTGATGATGGACATTTAAATGATATTATTTCTCATATGTTTTCTTCAGTTAAAATCTCTTTGATTAGCTGATTCTGAAATAAATGCCAATTACTCAAAATTGTCAAGATCTTTTATTATCTAGGACTAAAACTGGTTTATGACCTCTGGTGTATATAGCACAG
>NW_007740000.1:0-374 GCF_000696425.1 Galeopterus variegatus
GCAAAAGTAAATACACTTTACTTTTGTTTTTTATCCTTCACCCACATTTTTATGTTGATTTTGGAAATTTCAGCCCCAGATTGTACAAACATACTACATATCAAAATTTATATCAGATGTTGTTTAGATGTGACCAGTAGTTTTACTCATTTGTTTGTTTGATATAGTTTCTTATACAGAAAATTACCTTTATGAAACAATGTACTATTTGTTTTATGTCATTATTTTAGAGGAATTATGTATGTGGTAATCTTATGAAACTCTATATACTTCCAAATTTACATACTTTGCTTTTTTACTTACTGGCACATTAAATGGATGTAGAATAATTAATACTCTACCCTTTAGAACCTAATGTGCCTGACAAAATTTTG
>NW_007740000.1:2308-6029 GCF_000696425.1 Galeopterus variegatus
ATAGAGCCACCAAAAATTCCAAATAGCTAAAGGAATATTGACCAAGAAGAATAAAGCTAGAGACATCACTGATTTTAAACTACATTACAAAGCCCTAGTAATATAAGAAACTATGGTACTGTCAGAAAAACAGACACACAGACCAATAAAACAATAGCAAGCTCAGAAATAAACCCATATATAAATGGTCAACTAATCTTCAAACATTCTTGCATCCCAGAGATAAATTCCTCCTGATTATGATGTATTGTTCTCTTAATTTTCTGCTTAATTGGGTTTGCTAGTATTTTGTGGAAGATTTTTGCATTTATGTTTGTCAAGGATATTAGTTTTTAATTTTATTTGCTTGTAGTGTACCTGTCTGGCTTTGGTATCAGGGTAATATTGGTCATGTAGAATGAATTTGGAAGTGTTCCTTCTTTTTTGGAAATTTAAGAATTGTTATTAATTCTTCTTTAAAGGTTTGGTAGAATTTCATGATTTCCTGTTTGATTTCTTCTTTAACCCCTATGTCATTCAGAAGCATATTGTTTAATTTCCAAGTATTTGTGTGATGTCCAAAGTTTCTTTTGTTATTAATTTCTAATTTTAATCCAATGTGGTCTGAGAAGGTGCATGAAATGATTCCAATTCTTTTAAACTTGTTGATACTTGATTTGTGACCTAATATGTGATCTATCTTGGAGAATGCCTTTGCTTATCTCTGANAGGATCTAGACTTTGAGATTTATTAACTTTTGGTGGTGTACTTTCTTGGTTTTTTGCATTTATGGTATCTCTTTTGGGATGTTTGTTCATTTTGGCAGGGAGTTTCCCTCGGGTCTTGGACCTCTGCGGGGTGCCTCCACTCTGGTCAGCTATAACTCTACTACGCTGCTGGTTTCCACTCTGCCAGTCCCACAATGTATGTGTGTTCTGCACCTCGCTATCTGGGCGTTTTCCCACTCTGTGTGAACTAGGTGGGGCTGGTCAGCCTTGGAAAGGGGGCCCCGCGAGGTGTGAAATTTATTTTTTCCGTGACTCCGCTTCCTTTTGCCGGACCCCTCCCCACTCTGTGTGCTCAGTACAGGGCTGAGGCGTGTCTTCTACAATCCTCGTCTATCAGCTAGGACATCAAAGCTGTGCCCTGCCCCGCCATGCCCAGGAGGAGTTTCAATTGTCTTGTGGGGACACTTTGAGTGCTTTTGTGGCCCTGGATAAGGCCTCCTCTGGATCTCCCACTTTCTTCCTGGTGCTGGGGCTATCTGTGTAGTAAAGTTATCTCCAAATCCAGGGTGTTTGCTCCTCGGGGTAGGGACCCACAGCACACAGTTCCTCTTTGAATCCCCTCAGCACGGGTCGACCCAGGCGCCCTCCGGGAGTGCTCTCCGGCAACTTCCATCCAGCTCCAGAGTGCCCCAGGCTCCCCTCTCCCAACCAGAAGTCAGTTGGGGTTCTTCCAAACTGAGGGCCACGGAGATGGTATCTGCCTCCCGGAAACAGGGAGTTTACTTGGGGCCGAAGCCCAGGGTGTGGTGGAGTGACAGTCTGGGCGGGCTCCTCTTCCCAGCCCTCCTGATGCTGGCTGGGGGCTCCCCCCACCACCAGCCCCATCAGAGATCCGGGAGGGATTGTAGGCCGGTCCACAGGCCCCGGGGGGCCCCGCGTCGTGGTACACAAGTGGCCCGTCTCAGTGAGGAGCCATGCCAAGCCAAGGAGCTGTCTCCGCCCCCACCTGAGAAAATGGAGGCAGTGCTGTTGCCGTGGCCTAGCCTGGTGTGGCAGGCGGGAGCCAGGCAGTGGGAGCCAGGCAAGCGGAAGCCAGATGGGCTTTGCCCCGCAAGTGGGGCTGGACTGGGGGTGACTCACAGAGCTCACAGAGTTGGGCTGGTCCAGCGCCTTCCACTCCATTTCTGTGTTGTCTCTGCTGACTTACTTGGCCTTTGTTGTCTCGGGCTGCTCGCTCGATCCCGCAGCGTGGCTTGGGCACTCTCAGGAATCTTCTTTTGTGACGGCCCAAATACCTCGAACCTGTAGTTGCTTTTTCTTCATTGTAGGTTAGTTGTTCAAAGATTTATTCGTTTTTTGTTGCTCTTGGAAATGCAAATAGTACTCTGGTATCACAGTGTACACTTCTCAGTGTCGCACTGTCTCCTGGCACGGCCACTCCAGACCCATCACCATCTTGAGTCTCCCGTTTTAATTAAATTTTGTAGTATTATTATTTAAATTGTTTCTATAATTATTACCAGGGCTTATCCTGATGCGGCAGGTTCCCGTGGCGGATGAAGGTTTTACTCTTTCATTTTCAGTGGTCTACCCTCCGATGTGCCGTCTTCCTCACGGTGTCCCCCATATCCAGGCCCCACGTTTGGATGCCAAAAATGTCCTGACCCGCAGGATATTCAACGAGGACCCTGGAGGGGGGAGTGGGAATTGGATGGGACAAGAGACACGAGAAATGAAGACAAGACAGTATTCTGATCAAGTCTCTGTGGTATGAATTTTAATAAGACATTTCTTTTCTTTCATTTTCTTTTTACCATAAGTCTTCTCTCTTTTTTTAGTCTAAAGAGTTTTATTAATTTTTTATCTATCAAATAACTCACTCTTAGTTTTGTTGATCTCTTGTATTGTTTTTTAATCTCTACTTACTTTATTTCTTCTCTGATCTTTACTTCCTTCCTTCTACTAACTNACTGGGGTGAGATGGTATCTCAGTGTAGTTTTGATTTGCATTTCCCGGATACTGAGTGATAGCATTTTTTAAGAATATATTATTAACTATATGATCATGCTGTACATTTTATCTCTTAAGCTTATTCCTGCTATCCAACTTAAATTGTGCATTCTTTGACCAGCATCTTCCCAATCCCCTCACCCCAACCACTCTATCCCCCGCTAACCATCATTTTACTCTCTACTTCTGTAGGATTAACTTTTTTACATTCCACATATGAGCAAGATTGTGCAATATTTGTCTTTTGGAGCCTAGCTTATTTCACTTAACCTAATATCCTCCAAGTTCATGTATGTTGTCACAAATGACAGTATTTCTTTTTCTCAAATGGCTGAATAGCATTCCACTGTGTATTTATGCTGCATTTTCTTTATCTATTTGTCCACTGATGGACAATTAGGTTTATTAATTACTGATTCAATGTTCTTATTCATTATTGATCTGTTCAGATCTTTGTTTTTTTCTTGATTCTTCCTCTCAGGTGTATATTTTTAGAAATTTATCTATTTCTTCTAGAGTATTTAATTTGGTGAAATAAAACAGTTCATAGTAATCTCTTATAGTCCTTTGTATTTCTGTGGTATGAATTTTAATAAGACATTTCTTTTCTTTCATTTTCTTCTCTTTCATTTCTTATTTTATCATAAGTCTTCTCTCTTTTTTTAGTCTAAAGAGTTTTATTAATTTTTTATCTATCAAATAACTCACTCTTAGTTTTGTTGACCTCTTGTATTGTTTTTTTAATCTCTACTTACTTTATTTCTTCTCTGATCTTTACTTCCTTCCTTCTACTAACTATGGGCTTAGTTTGTTCTTTTTCTATACTTCTTTGAGGTGTAATAGTTGGTCATTTGAGATCTTTCTTTTATTTCATGTAGGCTTTTATTACTATAAACTACCCTCTTAGCACTAATTTTGCTACATTCCATTAGTTTTGGAATGTTTTGTTTCCATTTTAGTTTATCTCAGGATATGTTACTTTAATTTTCCTTTTGATTTCTT
>NW_007740000.1:6860-9446 GCF_000696425.1 Galeopterus variegatus
ACTATAAACTACCCTCTTAGCACTAATTTTGCTACATTCCATTAGTTTTGGAATGTTTTGTTTCCATTTTAGTTTATCTCAGGATATGTTACTTTAATTTTCCTTTTGATTTCTTCTTTGAACCACTGGTTGTTCAGGTATATGTTATTTAATTAGTAAATCTTCCAGTTTTCCTCCTCTTAATGATTTCTACTTTTATGCATTTTTGGTCTAAAGTGATACTTGATATTATTTCAACCTTCTTAATTTCGTTAAGACATATTTTGTGGCCTAACATATGGTCTATCCTGAAGAATTTTTCAAGTGTTCTTGAAAGTAATGTATATTCTGCTACTGTTAAATGGAATGTGTTGGGTATGTTTTTAGTTCCATTTTATCTAAGGAGTGCTTCAATTCTGTTTTCTTATTGATTTTCTTTATGATGATTTGTATATTGTTTACAATGGGATATAAAGTGCTCTACTGTTATTGATTGATGTCTATTTTGCCTTTCAGAACTATTATTACTAACTTTATATATTTAGCTGCTCTGATGTTGGGCAAGTGTATGCTTACTATTGACATGTTCTGAATTAGCCCCTTTGTAATTATATAGTGACCTCATTAACTTTTTTTTTTTACAGTTTTTTATTTAAAGTCTATTTTATGAGACCTAAACATAGCTAACCCTGCAATCTATTGGTTTTCGTTTGTATGGAATAACTTTCTCCATCTCTGTATCCTTTCATAAGAAAATAATCTATTTAAATTCAAGGTAATTATTATTATGTAAAGCCTTATTGTTAACATTTTTTTTTTTTGGCTGCTTTAAATTCTTTGTTCATTTTTTATCTCTAGCTGTCTTCCTTGGTGATATGATGATTTTCTGTAGAGTTGTGCTTTGAATCCTTTCTCTCTTTTATTTTATTTTATTTTATTTTTTGGTGTATACTACTGTTTTTGGCTTTGCAGTTATTGTGAAGATTACATAAAACATCTTATAGACATAATACTCAATTTTAGCTGATAACTCAACTTTGTATACAAAAATCCTACACACTTACTCTAAACCCCACATTTTGTGTTTTTGATGTCAGAATTTACATACTTTTATAATGTGTATTTCTTAACAAATTACTGTAGTTGTAGTTATTTTTAATGTCATTGGCTTTTAACCTGTATGCTGGAGTACACCACCATTACGGTATTAGGACATTATAAATTTGATTATACTCTTCTTTACCAGTGAGTTTTTCCGTTCATATGTTTTTATGTTACTAATTAGATTTCTTTTATTTCAGCTTGAAAAAAAGTCCCTTTAGCATTTCTTGTAAGGGAAATCTATAGTGGTGATGAATTCCCTCAGCTTTTGTATTTTGTGAACATAACTGATTGTTTTTTATTTCTAAATAACAGTATTGCTAAGTGATGTGAGTAAGATGATGAAAGACAAGCTTTCTGTAGTTATCCTCCCACAGAAGCATCAATTTAGTCATTACTCACATTAAGTGTAAACAGATTAAACTCTCAAATCAAAAGATATTAAGTGGCTGAATGAAAAATAAAACAACCATCCAATGATTTGCTATCTACAAGAGACTCACTTTAGAAATAAGGAAACATATAAACTGAAAGTGAAAGGATGGTAAAATAAATTCTATACAAATGAAAACCCAAAGAGAGCAAATTTGGTCATCTATATATAGGAAAAATAGACTTAAAGTCAAAAACTTTTACTAGAGACAAAGAAGGTATATAATGATAAAAGTGTCAATTACAAAGGAATATGCATGCATATACATATATATGTTCTAATCATGAATATATATGTGTGTGTATATGTACATGTGTGTGTGTGTACACCCATGATTAGAATACCTAAATATATAAAGGAAATACTGAGAGATGTGAAGGAAGAAACAGACAACAATACAATAAAAATAAGAATTTTAGTACCTCTCTTTTAATAATGTATAGAATAATATAGTGAAAAAGCAATACAGAAGCAGCCAACATGGACAATACTGTGCCCCAAATTAACCTAACAGACATACACAGAACATGGTGCCCAAATGCAGCACAATACATAACCTCCTCACAGGCACCCAGAACACTTTCCAGTATATTACAGAAAAGGTCACAAAACAAGTTTTAACAAATTTAAGAAGATTGACATCACATCAAGTATCTCCTAAGTTCACAGTGCAATAAAACTAGAAATCAACAGAAATAAAACAAGAAAATTTACAAACTCCTGGAAAGTAAGCAACACATTTTTTAACAATCATTGGGTTAAAGAGAAGATTGAAAAGGAATTTTAAAAATACCTCAGGACAAATAAAAATGAAAATTCAACTTACCAAAACTCATGGGATGCAGCAAAAATGACAGTAACAGGAAAGTTAATAGCACTAATCCTCTAGAGGACATTGTGCTAAGCAAAATAATAAAGAAAGAGAAATACTGCAGGCTCTCGTTTATACGTGAAATCTAAAATAGTAAACTTAAAGAGGCATAGAGTAAAATGGTAGTTGCCAGGGTCTCTGGGGAGGAGAAAGTGGGGTGATGTTGGCTAAAGAGTCGGTTTACCAAGATGAATAATATCTG
>NW_007740000.1:9701-11242 GCF_000696425.1 Galeopterus variegatus
AATCAACAGAAATAAAACAAGAAAATTTACAAACTCCTGGAAAGTAAGCAACACATTTTTTTAACAATCATTGGGTTAAAGAGAAGATTGAAAAGGAATTTTAAAAATACCTCAGGACAAATAAAAATGAAAATGCAACTTACCAAAACTCATGGGATGCAGCAAAAACGACAGTAACAGGAAAGTTAATAGCACTAATCCTCTAGAGGACATTGTGCTAAGCAAAATAATAAAGAAAGAGAAATACTGCAGGCTCTCGTTTATATGTGAAATCTAAAATAGTAAACTTAAAGAGGCATAGAGTAAAATGGTAGTTGCCAGGGTCTCTTGGGAGGAGAAAGTGGGGTGATGTTGGCTAAAGAGTCGGTTTACCAAGATGAATAATATCTGAAGATCTAACATATACCATGCTCATAATAGTTAACAATAATATATGGTATACTTGAAATTTGTGCAGAGGTTAGATCCCAAGTTAAATCCTCTCAACATACACGCACACACATACACATGTGCTTATAGTAACTATGTACAGGTGGTAGATAAATTAATTGGCTGGATTGTGGTGATTATTTTACAAGGTATACATATATCAAGACATCAAGTTATACACCATAAATATATACAATTTTTATGACAATGATATTGCAATAGCCATTTAAGAAAAAGATTTCACGCTAACCCTCATCAAATAAAATCTTGAGTAATTATATTAATTTCAGGCAGTTGACTTAAAAGAAAACCAGCAGGGATAAATAGGGACATTACATATGATAAAAGAATCAATTTTTCAAGAAATTATGAAATCTTTAATCTGTATGTTTCTAACTATATTGCATGAAAATACGTGAGGGTAATACTGACCAAACCACAAAGAAAAATAGATTAACTCCTTATAGTTGGAGATTTCAACATTAATTAGAAAAAAAGAAAAAAATTCTAAAATTAATAGTCTAAGTTTCAACCTTGGGAAACCATAGAAAAAAGAGCAAATTAAATCCAAATTAAGCAGAAAAATATATATAAAAGTTAAAAATAATTCAAAGAAATTGAATGTAAAAAATATTTATTAAAAAATTTATAAAAAATATGTATTAAAAGTATTTATAAAAGTATAGCCAAAGTGAATGAAGAAATAGAGAAGACATATTTCTACTATCAGACATAACAGAAGAGCCAGCACTACTTACTCCATATACATTAAAAGAAAATATGCAAATATTGTAAAAAATTCTATGCCCACAGATTTAATAACTTCAATGAAATGGACCAATTCCTTGAAAGACACAATCTACCAAAACTCATACTAAGATAAATAAATCATATGAATAGAACTGTATCTATTAAGGAAACATAATCAATAATTAATGGCTTTTCTAAACAAGAAGCACCAGGTCTAGATGGTTTTACTCATGAATTCTACTAAATTTCAACAAGGAAATGATACCAATTCTCTACAATCGTTTCCAGAACATAGCAACAGAGGGTTTTTCCCTCCTAAGCTCATGAAAAAGTCAGGAAAGTTCCCTAAAATTATTCTATTC
>NW_007740000.1:12131-13938 GCF_000696425.1 Galeopterus variegatus
CTCTCTCTCTCTCTCTCTCTCTCTCTCTCTCTCTCTCCCCCCCTCCCTCCCTCCCTCTCTCATCCACCCCCATGGAAGTGGGACACCCTTCTTCTCCTGCCCTTGAACATCACAACTCCAGGTTCTCTGGCCTTTGGACTCAAGGACTTGCACCAATGGCCTCCCAAATTCTTAGGACTTTGGCCTTGTACTAAGAGCTATACCACAGGCTTCTCTGATGTCGAGGGCTTCTCAATTGGGCTAAGCCATGCTACTGACTTCCCTGGTTTTCCATCTTGCAGGCAGCATACAGTGGAACTCCTCAGCCTTCCTAATCTTGTGACTAAATTCCCATAGTAAATCTCCTCTCACATATTTACATATCTATTTTACATTTAAATGTATATGTTGGTTCTCTTTCTCTGGAGAACCCTGAATAATACAATATTAAGTGTTATATAAGACAGAAAAGAACTGTAAAACAATGATTAAATAAACCAAGAAGTACTTAAATACATGGAGTGGGATCCTATGTTGATAAATAGTGAGACTCAATATTGTTAAGACTGCCCAAACTATAGATTCAATGCTGTATCATTGTCACAGTAAGTTATTTTGTGAAAAATGACAAAAGTATTATATTTATATAGTAAACAAAATATTCTAAATAGCTAAAACAATATTGAAGAAGAATAACAGAGAATTACTTGAGTATAACACTTACTATAAAGCCACGCAATCAATAGAGTGCTGTTGCTGAGAGAATAAACAGGTAAATGGAAACAGAATGGAGAACTGAAGAGCTCTACTCAAGTAAANGAAGAAGGAATTTCTGATCTTGAAGATGGTATTTATGAACTAACACAGGCAGACAAAAAAAAAGGGAAAAAAAAGAAATTTTAAAAAATGAAGAAAGTCTAAAAGAGCTAGCAGACAACCTTAAGAACACAAACATCTGAATCATGAATGTTCCAGTAATAGGACAAAGGTAAAAGCATTGAAAATGTACTAAATGAAACAATAATAGAAAACTTCCCAGGTATAGGGAGAGAAATCAACCTTCAGATCCAGGAAGCTCAAAGATCTCAAAACAGATTCAATTCAAAAAAAGATCCTCTCCATGACACATTATAATCAAACTGGCAAAGCTCAAAGACAAATAGAGAATCCAAAAAGCACCAAGAGAAAAGGATCCAATCACTTATAAGTGAGCCCTCATCAAACTAACAGCAGATTTCTCAATTGAAACACTACAGGAAAGAAGAAAATGGGATAACATATTCAAAATACTGAAGAAAAAAAACTACCAATCAAGAATACTATACCCAGCAAGATTATCTTTCAGAAATGTGGAAGAAATAGTGCATTTCTTAGAAAAACAAAAACTGTAGAGCTCATCACCACATAGTCAGCACTGTAATGAATTACCCAAAGAGTCCTGAATCTAGAATCTGTAAATCAATAATCACTGCAATGAATACACAAGAAAGAACAAAACCCATTGGTAAAACACAATACAAATGAGAAAGCAAAAAGAAAAATCATACCACCTCAAAAAAACCCACAAACACTGAAGATGAATAATAAAAGAGGAAAAAAGAAAGAAAACATCTAAACAAAAAGCAATAAAATACCAGGAATAAGACAATACCTCTCAATACCAACCCTAAGGGTAAATGGATTAAACTCCCCACTCAAAAAGATGCAGACTGATGGATGGTATGTGAAAGCTTAAACAAACTTTATGCTGTCTTCAAGAGACTCACGTCATCTGTAAAGATGCACACTGACTAATAGTGAAGGGACAGGAAAAGATATTACCACACAA
>NW_007740000.1:15044-18130 GCF_000696425.1 Galeopterus variegatus
AACCTGAACATCCATCTCCCAGTACTGGACAAACTATCAAGGCAACAAATCAACAGTGAAACACAGGATTTAAACTACACTTCAGACCAGTTGGACCTGGCAGATATCAACAGAACATTTTACCCAATAACTACAAAATATACATTCTTCACATCTGCATATGGAACATTCTCCAAGATAGACCACATGTTAGGTCACAGATGAAGTCTCAATGACTTTAAAAAATTGAAATCATCACAAGTATCTTTTCAGACCACAATGGATTAAAACTCAAACCACAATGGATTAAAAGTAGAAATTAATAACAAGTGAAATTCAGGACACTATACAGACACATGGAAACTAAATAACAGGCTCCAGAACAACCTATAGGTCCAGGAAGAAATGAAACAGGAAATCAACAAATTTCTTAAAAACAGTGAAAATAAAGGCACAACGTATCAAAGTCTGTGGGATGCTGCAAAAGCAGTACTAAGAGGGAAGTTTATTACAATAAGTTTAACATAAAAAAATAGAAAGATTTCAAGTAAACAATTGAATGCTATACCTCAAACAACTAGAGAAGCAAGAACATTCCAATCCCAAAGTTAGTAGATGGAAACAAATAAGATGAAAGGAGAAGAAAATGATGTAGAGACAAAAAAAAAATTCAAAGATCAATGAAACAGAAAGCTGTTTTTTGTCAGAAGATAAAAAGAATAGAAAATCATTAGCTATGTTAACTAGAAGAAAAGAAGAAGAAAAAGAAAGACCAAAATAACAAAAATCAGAAATGAAAAAGGAAACATTACAACTGATACCACAGAAATACAAAGAATCATTAGAGATTATTACAAATAACTAAATGCCAACAAATTTGAAAACCTGGAGGAAAGTGATGGATTTACGGACACATAAAAGCTCAATACTGAGCCGAGAAGAAATAGAAAATGCGAACAGATCAATAACAAGCAATGAGATTGAAGTAGCAAAGAGTAGTCTCCCAGCAAAGAAAAGCCCAGCACCAGACGGCTTTACTGTAGAACTCTATCAGCACTTTAAAGAGAAATTAATACTAATTTTGTTCAAACTGTTCCAAAAAGTTGAAACAGAATCTACTCTCCCAAACTCATTCTATGAGGCCAGCATCACCTTGATACCAAAACCAGACAAAGGTACAACAAAAAAATAAAACTACAAGCTGATATACTTGATGAACACAGTTGCAAAAGTCCTCAACATCAGCAATCAGAATACAGCAGCACATCAAAAGAATTATACACCATGATCAAGTGGGATTCATCCCAGGGATGCAAGCTTGGTTCATCATACACAAGTCAATGAATGTGATATACCACAGCAACAAAATCAAGGACAAAAACCATATGATTATCTCAATAGACACACAAAAATCTTTNAACCTGAACATCCATCTCCCAGTACTGGACAAACTATCAAGGCAACAAATCAACAGTGAAATACAGGATTTAAACTACACTTCAGACCAGTTGGACCTGGAAGATATCTACAGAACATTTTACCCAATAACTACAAAATATACATTCTTCACATCTGCACATGGAATATTCTCCAAGATAGACCACACGTTAGGTCACAGATGAATTCTCAACAACTTTAAAAAAATTAAAATCATCAGAAGTATCTTTTCAAACCACAATGGATTAAAAGTAGAAATTAATAACAAGTGAAATTCAGGACACTATACAGACACATGGAAACTAAATAACAGGCTCCAGAACAACCTATAGGTCCAGGAAGAAATGAAACAGGAAATCAACAAATTTCTTAAAAACAGTGAAAATAAAGGCACAATGTATCAAAGTCTGTGGGATGCTGCAAAAGCAGTACTAAGAGGGAAGTTTATTGCAATAAGTTCAACATCAAAAAAAATAGAAACATTTCAAGTAAACAGTTGAATGCTATACCTCAAACAACTAGAGAAGCAAGAACATTCCAATCCCAAAGTTAGTAGATGGAAACAAATAAGATGAAAGGAGAAGAAAATGATGTAGAGAAAAAAAAATACAAAGATAAATGAAACAGAAAGCGGTTTTTGTTTTCAGAAGATAAAAAGAATAGAAAATCATTAGCTATGTTAACTAGAAGAAAAGAAGAAAAAGAAAAAGAAAGACCAAAATAACAAAAATCAGAAATGAAAAAGGAAACATTACAACTGATACCACAGAAATACAAATAATCATTAGAGATTATTACAAATAACTAAATGCCAACAAATTTAAAAACCTGGAGGAAACTGATGGATATATGGACACATAAAAACTCAATACTGAGCCGAGAAGAAATAGAAAATCCGAACAGATCAATAACAAGCAATGAGATTGAAGTAGCAAAGAGTAGTCTCCCCAACAAAGAAAAGCCCAGCACCAGACGGCTTTACTGTAGAACTCTATCAGCACTTTAAAGAGAAATTAATACTAATTTTGTTCAAACTGTTCCAAAAAATCGAAACAGAATCTATTCTCCCAAACTCATTCTATGAGGCCAGCATCACCTTGATACCAAAACCAGACAAAGGTACAACAAAAAAATAAAACTACAGGCTGATATACTTGATGAACACAGTTGCAAAAGTCCTCAACATCAGCAATCAGAATACAGCAGCACATCAAAAGAATTATACACCATGATCAAGTGGGATTCATCCCAGGGATGCAAGCTTGGTTCATCATACACAAGTCAATGAATGTGATATACTACAGCAACAAAATCAAGGACAAAAACCATATGATTATCTCAATAGACACACAAAAATCTTTCAATAAAATCCAACATCCATTCATAATAAAGGCACTCAGTAAATTAGGTATAGAAGGAAAGTATCTCAACACAGCAAAACCGATGTACAAAAAATGGATTAATGTACAAAAAACTCATTGCCAATATCATCCTGATTAGAGAAAAACAGAAGACTTTTCTCTTAATAACAGGAATAAGACAGGTATGCCCACTATCTCCACTCTTATTTAACATTGTATTGGAATTACTAGCCAGATAAATCAATCAAGAGAAAGAAATAAATGGCATCCAGATTGGAAAAGTTGAAGTCAAACTGTCCCTGTTTGCGA
>NW_007740000.1:18488-19714 GCF_000696425.1 Galeopterus variegatus
AAGACAGGTATGCCCACTATCTCCACTCTTATTTAACATTGTATTGGAATTACTAGCCAGATAAATCAATCAAGAGAAAGAAATAAATGGCATCCAGATTGGAAAAGTTGAAGTCAAACTGTCCCTGTTTGCGAATGACATGATTCTATATATTGGAAAACCCAAAGACTACCAAAAAACTCAGTAATTTCAGTAATATTGCAGGATACAAAAGCAACACCCCCAAAGCAGTTGCATTTGTATCCTCAAATAATAAACTACCAAAGAGAATTATAAAAAGTAAGTCCATTTGTAATAGTCACCAAAAAATGGGCTACCTAGGAACCAATTTAACCAAGGATGTGAAAGATCACTACAATGAGAACTGCAAATCACCACTGAAAGAAAATAAAGACACAAAAAGATGGAAAGACATTCCATGTT
This sequence comes from Galeopterus variegatus, assembly GCF_000696425.1. Taxonomy (NCBI): domain Eukaryota; kingdom Metazoa; phylum Chordata; class Mammalia; order Dermoptera; family Cynocephalidae; genus Galeopterus; species Galeopterus variegatus. The sequence goes on from NW_007740000.1 coordinate 18,912, forward strand.
ATTAGATTAGAAAACTCAACATTGGAATATGTCCATGCTACACAAAGCAATCCATAGATTCAATGCAATCCCCATCAGAAAGTCAATGACATTCTTCACAGAAATAGAAAAGACAATCCTAAAATTCATATGGAACAACGTAAGACCCCAAATAGCCAAAGCAATTCTGAGCAATATATATATATATATATATATATATAGTCAGAAGCATGACACTACCTGACTTCAAATTAAACTACAAGGCTTGAGTAACCAAAACAGCATAGTACTGGCATAAAAATAGACACTCAAATCAATGGAACAAAATAGAGAGCCCAGAAATCAACCCACAGACTTACAACCAACTGATCTTTGAAAAAGACAAGAACATACATTGGAGAAAAGACTGCCTCTTCAATAAATGGTGCTGGGAAAATTGGACATTCATATGCAGAAAAATGAAAATGGACCTGTAAATCTCATCATATACAAAAATCAACTCAAAATGGATTAAAGACTTAAGTTTAAGTCCTGAAACTTTAAAACTACCAAAGGAAACATAGGGGAAACACTTCAGGAAATAGGACTTGGCAAAGTCATTATAAGACTCCAAAGCACTAGCAACAAAAGAAAAAATTTTAAAATGCAATTATATGAGACTAAAAAGCATCTGCCCAGCAAATTAAACAATTATCAGAGTGAAATGACAACCTACACAATGGTAGAAAATATTTGCAAACTATGCATTTGACAAGGGATTAATATCCAGAGTATAAAAAGAACTCAAACAACTATACAGTAAAATAATGATAATAATTATAACC
>NW_007740000.1:20454-22270 GCF_000696425.1 Galeopterus variegatus
ATCCAGAGTATAAAAAGAACTCAAACAACTATACAGTAAAATAATGATAATAATTATAACCGAATTAAAAATTGGACAAAGAAGCTGAATAGACATTTCTGGAAGGAAGACATACAAATGGCCAAGAAGTACTTGAAAATATGCTCAACAGCAGTAATCATCAGGGAAATGCAAATTAAAACCACATTGAGATATCATCTCACCCCAGTTAAACTGGCTATAATAAAAGAAAAGAAAAACTGAGAAAAACAAATGCTGGTGAGGATGCAAAGAGAGTGGAACTATCCTACACTGCTGGTGGGACTATAAATTAGTACAGCCAGTGTGGAATACAGTGTGGAGGAGGTTTCTCAAACAACTACAGATAAATCTACTATATAATCAGCAGTAGCACTTCTGGGTACATAGAATGTACCCAGAAAGAAATGAAAATCATTATGTTAAAAGAATGTCGAAAGAATGGAAGTCATTATGTCAAAGGGATACCTGTACTCCCATGTTCATTGCAGCTCTATTTTATCAAGGTATTTGACCAAACTAAATTTCCATTGACTGATGAGTGGATAATTGAAATGTATATATACCCAATAAAATACTACTCTGTTGGAAAAAAGAATGAAAATCTGCCATTTGTAGAAACATGGATGAGCTTTGAGAAAATTATATTAAGAGAACAAGCCAGACACAGAAGGAAAATTATCATGTGTTCTTACTCATAAGTGTGAGCTAAGAGAGAAAGAAGGAAGCAAAGAAAGATCATGGTGGTCTGTTGGACTTGCAGAGGGAGTTACCAAAATTTTGGTGCCAAAATTATGTGATTATTTTTGCAGCAATTAAGTAAAACAATAACAATTCACAAATAAAAGAGGAAAAAAACACAATTGTAATCATCTTTTATTATTGAAATTGCACCAAATACCTATATGCTCTATAATCTATGTGTCTTATGTTGAGTATAGTAACTATCATATATGAAGCCACAATAATAGTGGGTGAATTCAACTGAACTGACAATAAATGCATGAATGTGCAATTATTACACAATTACTCAAAGAATATAGAATTAATATATAACATTAAATTTCACTGCCTAGCCACATTCCACGAGTGTAACAGTGATATACTAGGATAGATGCAGTCTATAACCAGAAACTTTAATTTTCCCAGTTCTGTGTGATTGAACCATAGCATTTGGAGGCACTTTGGGTTTGGTTCTGAGTGAGATGGAAAAGAAGCCTTTAAATAATTTTTCAAGAGGCATGGCATGTTGACATGTACATTTTTAAAAGAATTACTGTGCATATAGTGTGGAGAATAGAATAGGGAGAAAAGGTGAATGCAGGAAGACAACTCGGGAGGCTTCAAAGCTGAGAAACCAAAGTGCAGAGTAGTGTAAAGACCAGAGGATTTAGTTCATGGATTTGATGTATGTTGGGAGCAAACGTAGAATGAACAATAACTCCATGATTTGGTCTCAATAGAAAATAGAATTTCTATTTTCTGAGATTTGGAAAGCTTCTTGAGTGGTAGGTTTGAGAAGAAGAAATCAAGAATTCAATTTTGGTTAAAAAATTTTTGAAAGGCTTATTTGATACTTAAGACATAGGTCAGGGCCATCGGAGTTCATATCAGAGTCCGTAACTTAAGGTATAAGTTTGTTAGTATTCAGGATAGAAAGATTATTCAAAAACATAGTATTAGTTTGGGTCACATATATAACAGAATACATTTGAGACTGACACCTAAGCAGTTAGGGTCAATTGAGAAAAAGATGAACAAGAGATAGTGTCTGATTAAATAAGAAGAAATTACTTTT
>NW_007740000.1:24017-25422 GCF_000696425.1 Galeopterus variegatus
TGTCCAAGACTTCCAGCAACATTGATCCTGGAGTTGTTGCTGGGTCAGATCTGGGTGACCTGCAAACGTTGTTTACACAGACATTGTCTTCTCATACTGGCTGGAACACTGAGGTGTCTGGCTATGGGTTAGCTTTCGCTGAAGATGTCCAGTGTTGGAGGATGTCCACTCAGGTGGACTTGTCTTTTTAAAATGAGAAACATGAATCCATGAATCAATGCCTTTAAGCTTAGCTGCACAGGATTGGTTAACCATCACTATTTCTACTAAAAATTCCAGTGCTATCTGAATTGTAAATATTTTTGTTTTGAAATATTTAGCTCCACTGGAGGCATTTATGCTCTCTTTGTACTTGTGTTAATTTTTTTTTTAATAATATATCTTGATAGTTTTTTCTTTCATCACTTATGACGGGCAATTGGGGAGCCTATCCATCTTAAAATACAAGACTTTCAATTAAAGAATTATGTCCTGAAAAATGTCTTTGATATCTCTCTTCCTTACATTTTTAAAAATTCTTTTCTTCAGGAATTTCTTTTGCTTGCTTTCTGACTCTCATAACCCAAACCTCTAAATTTATTACCTTTTTTTACTTCTTTTTCATCTCTGCCTTTTTATTCTACTTCATGGTCTCCTCCATCATAATTTAAATGCTTATGAACTCTTTTTATTTATTTAATGTCCTTTTTTGAAAAGCATTAAGTGATGGATTATATAAAAATTTATAGCTTCTGATTGACCTCATTGGTGTGTCTTTGAAATGTGTTGTCTTTCTTCAACTTCCTTTAAGTTGTATGTGAGTGTGTGTGTGTTAAAATTTTAAAATTTATTTGAACAGATTTTTGGGGTACAGTATGTTAGTTCAGTACATGCATGTGCTATACATTGATTCATTTAGAATAGATAGCGTAGCTTTGTGTCCATTAATCCATCACATTTTCTTCTCCTGTCCTTCCTCCCCTCCTGGACTCTGGTAACCATGATTCTACTCTCTACTTCTATGAGAAACACTTTTTAAAATTATTTTCAGATTTCACAAATGAGTGAGATCATGTAGTATTTGCTTACGTCAATTAACATGATGGTTTCCAGTTCCATCCATGTTGCCACAAATGACAGGATTTTTTTTTCTTAATAGCTGAATATTATTCCAGTGTGTATATATACCACTTTTTAAAAAATCTATCTATTCTTTGATGGGCATTTAGGCTAATTCCATCTCTTGGCTATTGTGAGTAGTGTTCAATGAACATGGGAATATAGGAATGTAGGAATGTTTCTTGACTTTCATATATTGATTTCTCTTTCATATATTGATTTCTTTTCCTTTGTTTATGCACCCCGTAGTGGGATTGCTGAGTCGTAAGGTAGTTCAATGTTTAGCTCTCTGAGAAACTGCCATACT
>NW_007740000.1:26432-27760 GCF_000696425.1 Galeopterus variegatus
TATATATATATATATATATATATTCTTATGTATAATATATAACTAAAAATAATATATGAATATATATATATATATATCAAGAAAAACATCATCATAACTCTAGCCCTTAATCTACTCCTCGTGCTTATTAATATCAACTCAATATGTAAACAGTTACAGGGCTGCAGTTGAAAAGCATTACACAGATAACTGGACTGGCAGTGTCTGACCAATGTTTGGAGAGGGAAATATTTTAAAGATGTAAAGGAATAGAAAAATAATGCAAATTACTAAAAATATTGGGTATTGGAAAAACAAAAAGAGTAAAGACAGTAGAAAGATGCGAGAATACAAACAGAGAAAAATAAACATCTGTGTGCTGCTTCAATGGCTCAGCCAATAAGTGCAACGAACAGCACTTTTTGCAATTCTTCTTTTTCTGAAGTTTTCTGAGGCTTCTGAAAAAACACAAAATCACAAAAACGCAGGTAGAATCTGTTATTTGTACCCAAATTTTTATTTTTAAATTTAAAAGGATGAAATTAAAAAGAAAAGACTGATGATGTGGTAAATACCTAGGGAAATTCTGGGAAAATCTCCCTCCCTTCAGGCTTGAAAAATCGATAATATATAGTTCTTTCTAATTTTTAACTTTAAAACTCAAATAATAGATCGTTTATAAGTNATAATATATAGTTCTTTCTAATTTTTAACTTTAAAACTCAAATAATAGATCGTTTATAAGTTATATTTGCTAATTCTAGAATGTTCAGCTCATGAAAGTGAAAGAAAGTGAGCAGAGACGCTGGGTACCAATCAGGCTTTATTAAAGGAAAAGAATCTGCCAGGCTGCACTCAAAGTGGTGGGCAGCCTGGGGCTGCCCTCAAAATGGAGCACAGTACCAGATGCGGGGGTGAGAGAGCTTGTATAGGGCACCAAGGGCTGGCTGATACCATCAAGGAGGCGCATTATGCTAATGCCGAAGCTATGCAACCAGGGTGGAGAACTGTGCCCTTGCAGCAGCAAAAGGGTTTCTGTTTTGCAGAATTCACGAGGCTTCTCATAAAGGGAAGGGAGTAAAGGTTTGGTGCTGAAGTGGAAGACAAGGCTGGGGGCTATTTTGTGCTTATTGTGTGCACAATGGCACTGGTCACATTTAAGATCCATCAGAAAGTTATGTTGCTCAAGAAACAAAAATGCATGTTTCTCAAAAGTAAACACTGCAGGGGCCGGCCCGGTGGCGCACTGGATAGTGCACCGCTTGGGAAGCGCGGCTGGCCCTCCCGCCCGAGGGTTCAGATCCCACATACAGACCGGTTCCTGCTCACTGGCTGAGCAAGGTGCGGGA
>NW_007740000.1:27983-34674 GCF_000696425.1 Galeopterus variegatus
TGCCTAAGCTATGCAACCAGGGTGGAGAACTGTGCCCTTGCAGCAGCAAAAGGGTTTCTGTTTTGCAGAATTCACGAGGCTTCCCATAAAGGGAAGGGAGTAAAGGTTTGGTGCTGAAGTGGAAGACAAGGCTGGGGGCTATTTTGTGCTTATTGTGTGCACAATGGCACCGGTCACGTCCAAGATCCATCAGAAAGTTATGTTGCTCAAGAAACAAAAATGCATGTTTCTCAAAAGTTAACACTGCGAGTAGAATTCTCCTCTCTATATACCTATATTCCCCTCAAAATATACCTTGATTACTTACTATCTGCCAAAAACTGGTATTACATTGTGTTTTGCTTTTTAACAGAATGTCTGTCATGTAAAATTATAGGGACAAATAATAAGTTATAAATCGCCATCCTTGTACGAAACCCACACTTTTTTCAGTGATGTCTGAAAGACTCTCTAATGGATAGTGGGTGTATGTAATTAATATCAACTTTGTCAACTTTGTTACTAAATTAATTTCATACTTTTTTCATATGCTTATGTCCTTCCTAAGCAGTCTTTGTCAGTGTCCTTTGCCTTTTCATTCCTCACGGTATATAAGAGGGTTCAACAAGGGTATGACCACATGTAGAAGAAGGTGAAGAATTTGCCATGTTTTGGGGAAAAGCTGTTCTCAGGTTTATGTACACTGTTGCCACTGATGTCTGCATCATGAAGACCACAAGGAACTGGGGGGAGCGAGTGCCCATGGCTTTGCCGCCCCTTCTTTGACTTGATTTTCCCAACAGTTTGAGCTGTGTAGCCATAAGAAGTAAGAATCAACCCCACAGGCACCATGGTAAAAAGAGCAGCAGAGATGGTCATCTGCCACTCACTGGCAGAAGTGTCTCCACAGGCCAGGCCTATGACAGCAGGAGCCTCACACAGAAAATCATCCAAGCAGTGGTGGGCACAGAGGGCAGCTGGAATGTGATAAGTGATTTGGTTGGAGACTCTATCACATCAGATAGCCAGGCTATGAGCATGCAGAAGGCAGAGTGCAGACAATGATGTAGCAGTCAAAGGCCATCACCACCAACAGGACATCTTCTGTGGCACCAAGACAGAAATACCCACAGTTGGATGACACAGCCTGCATAGCTGATGCTCTAGTTTGGCCCCCAAAATTTTGACAGCATCTAGGGCAGAGCAGTTGTGGTTAAGCAGAGATACAAGAAGGAAAGTTGCTAAGAAAGAAGTACATGAATTAATAGACATGAGGGTCCACACAGGAAAGCAAGATGATGGTCAAGTTAGCACGGATGGTCATGTGTACAAGATGATCATGATCCAGAAGAGAGCCATTTACAGATGCACGACTTGGAGAAGCCAAGAAGGATGGAACTTACTGGGAAAGTCTTGTGGGCCAGTTCTGTTGATTTTGGAATTAGAGTTTGGAGGTGATTGTGAGTTAGATTTTGTAAATGGATTTTGCAAAAAGGTTCTACTGCCATTTATTTAGAGAAGGCAAGCAATATTTATTAGTTTTCCCTGAAGTTTTGGGATAGGACATGTGTGTGTCTTCCCTAATATTAGGCCAATAGCATACCATCTCTCTTCATAAGGCTGTGTTGTTTACACCAAAAGGGTATTTGTAAGGTACTACCATTTGGAATTCATGTCTAAAATCTGTAAATATAACATCTCTTATGGACACAGTCATACAATTACCTTAGATAATTTGCATGTTTCCTCCAGACTGTCCTTTTAGATGGATAAATAGTAGCTCTCTAATTTAAACACACATTTTTATCTTTCATTTCTTTATATTTTTGTACCCAATAATAGCAGAGTATTATCTTGCATTACTTGGTGATATTAATAGGAACACATGAAATAGAGATTATTCCAGGGGTAAAAAAGAGGTACTACTGCCCTCAGTATAAATCTAAATGATGAGGTTCTGAAGTTAATATGATTTTCTGAGTGTCTGAAGAAGTCCGTTGACATAGGATACATACCAATTTTTGAACGAGTAAACCTAGGTTGGACACCTGTTTTTTTCACCTTAAGTAGTAATAACTTAGGTTAAAAAATGGGCAAAGGAGCTAAATAAACATTTCTCAAAAGAAGGTATACAAATGGCCAACAGGTACATGAAAAAATGCTTAACATCACTAATCATCAGAGAAGTGCAAATCGAATTTATATTAAGATATCAGCTCATCACACTGAGACTGGCTATTATCAAAAAGACAGAAAATAACAAAAGCTGGTGTGGATTTAGAGAAAGGAAAATCCTTATACACTGCTGGTGGGACTGTAAATTAGTGCAGCCATTATGGAAAACAACATAGAGTTTTCTTAAACAACTACAGATAGAATTACCATATGACCCAGCAACCTCACTACTAAGTATATACCCAAAGGAATAGAAAACATCAAGTCAAAGGGATAACTGCACTTCCATGTTTATCTCAGGTTCTGTTCACAAAAACCAAGATATTGAACCAACCTAAATGTCCACCAACAGGTAATTGGACAAAGAAAATGTAGTACATAATACACAATAAAAATGAATGAAATTCTACCATTCACAGCAACATGGATGAGCTTGGAGAAAACTATGTTAAGTGAAAAAAGCCAGGCACAAAAAGAGAAGTGTCCTCATTCATAAGTGGGAGCTAAAATAAATAAATAAATAAATAAATAAATAAATAAATAAATAAATAAATAAATAAATAAATAAGAAAAAAGAAGGAAAATAAAGAAACAACAATCACAATAATACATTGAACTTTCAGAAGGAGAGATTAGAACTGTGATTACTAGAGGTGGGAAAGGGGGAGGTGGAGGGAAGTTAGCAAGAAATTGGTTAATGGACACAAAGGATGATTACGTTTTATAATGATGATTATGCTAATTATCCTGATTTGAACCTCAAACATTATACATAGGTATTGATATTCAACTCTGTACCCCACATCAATTATGTTTCAATACAATAAAAAAATAAATACATGAAAAAATATAATTAAATGATAACACAAATCTTTCCACAAACTTTTTGAAGACTCTTTGTATGAATAGCTTAACTGATGTTAAGCAAATGACTTAAAAATCCAGTCATTATTCTTATGTGAAAGATGGCTATAACAACTTCCACCTCACAGAGTTCAGGTCCTGATTAAAATGATAACAGAATAATAATATCCACTACCTTACAGCACAAAATACTCATCATTAATAAACTAGTAAATCAGAAAGCACTATAATCGCTGTCTAATTCTTCCCCCACAAAAGCTTATTATTGTGGTCCTCAATAATCAATTGGGCATAATAAATAAATTTCAACCAAAAATGATAATTGAAAAATATAAATTAATCAGATACATAATTATGAAATCTTTGATTATCAAAAAGCTTTGTTTCAAGAGCAGGGGGGAAAGATGAAGGAGAGGCTTTATCTAAACAGCAGTAACTCATCACATCGTATTCGGGGAACATTGTCATGGTGTGTAAATTTCCTGTCTTCCAGGAGTCCTAGAATTGTTCAAAGGAAATCACGAATGTGTGAGGCATGAGAAACAAAAAAATGCTGGCAGGTGAATGAGAAGTGAGTGTGTAGACTGTAAAAATTAGATTTTAAAAGTGGCCAAACAATGGAAAAATTAGAGGGACAATATGGGAGACTTCTTCTATTCAATAGTAACTTTGTAAGTATTTATTGAGTTCATACTGTGTGCAAGACACCGTGATAGGATTAGGGAACAGACTCTTGACAAGAGAGATGAAATCCCTGCTCTTACAGAGCTCCTAGGCCCAGGGTAGAGAAAGACAGCATGTAAAGAACTGAGCGAATAAATTGTAAGAATTCAGCTATTTCAGATAACTTCTATAAATAAATTTAAAAAAAAAAACCAAGCATTATAATTGACCATGGAGGATACAAGAACCAAATGAGAATCATTCCGTCCAAGGAAAACATGAAGTGCCGAAAGTCTTGTGCTGAAGAAATGTGTCAGATCCAAGAAGTCCAGATAACACATGAAGCCACATGCCCTGGATGTCATCAGATATTTCCCCTGATTCAGCGTCTCTTCTTTCACGTGATGAGTCTTCTGAACTGATCTAATTTTTTCCTCTTCAAGTCATCCTGAATTAACTACAGATTGTATATTCTGTTCCATGAGTTTGTATCACATCTTCAGCTCTCTCAGTTTCTACAGTTTTATTTCATGTACTTACCTTCACTGGGATCAGAATGCAATACTTGATGAGACTGCAGCATTTGGAGGAGAACGTTCAAGTTGTCCTTTTAATTTTTGTTTCTGAAATTATATCATGGGTTCAATTCTTCCTCATCTATAGAAAAAACACATTCAAATTAATGGTATTTTTTTTTTAAAATTAATGTATTTTTAAAAGATTACTTTTCTGATTCCTGTGTTGAAGTTGCTTCCCAACAAGGATCTACTGTGACACCACAGGGGGCAATACCTTATGGTATCTTTTTACTTTACTTACAGCACCACTGATAATCATCCATTTTTCCTCTTTTTAATTCAACAAGCACGAGCGGGGGGCTATATTGTGGATTTAATTTACATTTCTATCACTAATATGTTTTTTTGTATTTATAGGTAATCTGCACATTCATCTAAACTAAAATGTTTGTTTCTGCTGTTTTAAAAATGAATTTGCCTATATCTTCTTTTCCTGTGTTTCTTTTCTGTTTATACACAGCAAGATAATATGATAAGTATGATTTTATAACTAGTAGTTTCCACAGGAAACTTAACTAAAATATTGGGTATAGCACATAAAACGTAAATCCCTACATGATCTCATAGATCCTCTAGTTCACCCTGTAAAACATTTCACTGAAATTCCAAGTGTGACTATTTGTTCGGATTGCACACCTGTTCTTTCTATGGGCTTAGGCTTTATTATTATTATTATTATTAATTATTTATTTATCTATTTTTAATTGATTTATATTTTACTTTTAAATTTTTAAATATTTTAACATCTACTTATATAGTTTTGTGGGGTACAGCATGTTGTTTCAATACATGCATATACCACACAATGATTCACTTAGGGTAGAAAGCATAGTGTTATACCCATTAGTTGACCACTTCTCTTCCTTCACTCCAACCCCCTTCCCTCCCAGACTCTGGTAACCATCATTCTACTCTCTACTTCTAGGAGAACCTATTTTTTTAGATTCCACATATGAGTGAGATCATGTGATACTTGTCTTTCTGTGCTTGTCTTACTTTACTTAACATGAAGGTTTCCAGTTCCATCCATGTTGCTGAAAATGATAGAATATAATTTCTTCAAATAAATAGCTTTTTTTACCCATTCCTCTGTTGATGGGCATTTAGGTTTATTCCATCTCTTGAATAGTGAGAATAGAGTTGTGATAAGCATGGGAGTGCAGGTATCCCTTCCACATGATGCTTTCCATTCCTTTGGGTGTATACCCAGAAGTGGAATTGCTGGATCTTGTGGCAGTTCTATCCGTAGTTGTTTGAAGAACCTCCATACTGTTTTCCATAAAGACTGTACTAATTTACAGTCTCACCAGTAACATATAAGAATCCCCCTTTCTCTGCATCTTTGCCAGCATTTGTTATTTTCTATCTTGTTAACAATAGCAATTTTAACTTGTGTGAAATGATATCTCACTGTGGTTTTATTTTTAATGTTTTTTTTTAGTTTTTAAATGAAACATTGTACAATGGGCTACAGAGTTATATTTAAATACATGTATACAATATGGGATGATCTATTCAGAAAAATTAGTGTATTCATCATTTACAAAACTTGATCATTTCTTTGTGATGTGTACATGTGATCTCCTCTCTTCTAGTCACTTGGTAATATGTGGTAAATCGGTGTTAATTATAGGCTCCTGGTCGACTGTACACCAATAGTACTTATTTTTCCTATATAGCCATAATTTTGTGTCCATTATCCAGCCTCTTACTATTCCCCCTTTTCTTTCCTTTTTTCCACCTCTAGTAACCACAGTTCTCTCTCCTTTTCACAGTTTAACTTATTATTATTTTTTTGTTTTTTGTTTTGTTGTGCTGGGTCTTCTTTTTTTAGCTCGTACATATGAGTGAGAACATGTGATATTTCTGTGCCTGGCTTATTTCACTTGACATAATTTTCTCCAGGTTCATCCATGTTGCTGCAAATGGCAGAATTTCATTCTTTTTTTATGGCTGAATAGTATATATACCACATTTTTTTCAACCAATCATCTGTCAATGGAGATTTAGGATTGTTCCATATTTTGGCTACTGTGAACAGAATTGCAATAAACATGTGAGTGCAGGTGTCCCTTCAACATGATGCTCTCCATTCTTTGGGTATATACCCAGTAGTAGGATTGCTGAGTCATATGGTAGATCAATCTGCAGTTGTTTGAGAAATCTTCATACTGTTTTCCATAATGGCTGTGCTAATTTACAATCCCACCTGCAATGTATAAGGGTTCCCCTTTCTCACCATCTTCACCAGCATTTTTTATTTTCTTTTTAATAGTAGCCAGTCACACTAAGATGAGATGATATCTCATCATGGTTTTGATTTACATTTCTCTGATGAGTAGTGTTGTTGAACATTTTTTTCATTTACCTGGTGACCATTTGTATGTCTTCTTTTGAAAAATGTCTATTCAGCTCCCTTGTCCATTTTTTAA
>NW_007740000.1:34684-36292 GCF_000696425.1 Galeopterus variegatus
TTCTATCACTAATATGTTTTTTTGTATTTATAGGTAATCTGCACATTCATCTAAACTAAAATGTTTGTTTCTGCTGTTTTAAAAATGAATTTGCCTATATCTTCTTTTCCTGTGTTTCTTTTCTGTTTATACACAGCAAGATAATATGATAAGTATGATTTTATAACTAGTAGCTTCCACAGGAAACTTAACTAAAATATTGGGTATAGCACATAAAACGTAAATCCCTACATGATCTCATAGATCCTCTAGTTCACCCTGTAAAACATTTCACTGAAATTCCAAGTGTGACTATTTGTTCGGATTGCACACCTGTTCTTTCTATGGGCTTAGGCATTATTATTATTATTATTATTAATTATTTATTTATCTATTTTTAATTGATTTATGTTTTACTTTTAAATTTTTAAATATTTTAACATCTACTTATATAGTTTTGTGGGGTACAGCATGTTGTTTCAATACATGCATATACCACACAATGATTCACTTAGGGTAGAAAGCATAGTGTTATACCCATTAGTTGACCACTTCTCTTCCTTCACTCCAACCCCCTTCCCTCCCAGACTCTGGTAACCATCATTCTACTCTCTACTTCTAGGAGAACCTATTTTTTTAGATTCCACATATGAGTGAGATCATGTGATATTTGTCTTTCTGTGCTTGTCTTACTTTACTTAACATGAAGGTTTCCAGTTCCAACCATGTTGCTGAAAATGATAGAATATAATTTCTTCAAATAAATAGCTTTTTTTTTTGCTTATTCCTCTGTTGATGGGCATTTAGGTTTGTTCCATCTCTTGAATAGTGAGAATAGAGTTGTGATAAACATGTGAGTGCAGGTGTCCCTTCAACATGATGCTTCCCACTCCTTTGGGTATATACCCAGTAGTGGGATTGCTGAGTCATATGGTAGATCAATCTGCAGTTGTTTGAGAAATCTTCATACTGTTTTCCATAATGGCTGTGCTAATTTACAATCCCACCTGCAATGTATAAGGGTTCCCCTTTCTCACCATCTTCACCAGCATTTTTTATTTTCTTTTTAATAGTAGCCAGTCACACTAAGATGAGATGATATCTCATCATGGTTTTGATTAACATTTCTCTGATGAGTAGTGTTGTTGAACATTTTTTTCATTTACCTGGTGACCATTTGTATGTCTTCTTTTGAAAAATGTCTATTCAGCTCCCTTGTCCATTTTTTAATTGGGTTATTTGTTTTTTTACTGTAAAATTATTTGTGTTCCTTTTATATTCTGGATATTACTGCCTTGTCAGATGCATAGTTTGCAAATATTTTACCCCGTTCTCTAGGTTGTCTCTTCAAGTCACATGGTATAATGCCTCCCATTTTACTCTTCTTGCCCAGGATTGCTTTCCTATTCAAGGCCTTTTGTTAGTCTGTTTGAATATTAATTGTTTCCTTTGCTATGCGGAAGGTTTCTAGTTTGACAAAATCCTATTTGTTTATTTTTGCATTTATTGCCTTTGCTTTTGAGGTCTTATTCATAAAAACTTTGCCTAATCCTATGTCCTGGAACATTTTCCCTGTGTTTTCTCTCAGGAGAATTACATTTAAGTCTTTAATTCATTTTGATTTGGCTT
>NW_007740000.1:36449-40860 GCF_000696425.1 Galeopterus variegatus
TGTTTCCTTTGCTATGCAGAAGGTTTCTAGTTTGACAAAATCCTATTTGTTTATTTTTGCATTTATTGCCTTTGCTTTTGAGGTCTTATTCATAAAAACTTTGCCTAATCCTATGTCCTTGAACATTTTCCCTGTGTTTTCTCCCAGGAGTTACATTTAAGTCTTTAATTCATTTTGATTTGGCTTTTGTATGTGGTAAGAGATAGGATTCTAGTTTCATTCTTCTACACGTGGATATCCAGTTTTCACAGCACCATTTATTGAAGAGATTGTTCCTTCCCCAAGGTATGTTTTTAGCACATTTGTTGAAGATCAGTTGGCAGTATGCGCATGGGTTTATTTCTCGGTCTTATATTCTATTCCATTAGTCCAAGTTTCTGTTTTTATTCCAGTACTAAGCTGGTTTTGTTACAATAGCTTTGCAGTATAATTTCACTCAGGTGTTGTAATGCCTCCCACTTTACTCTTTTTTTCTCAGGATTGCTTTGGCTGTTTGAGGCCTTTTGTTGTTCCATATGAATTTTAGGATTGCTTTTTCTGGTTCTGTGAAGAATGTCATTGGTATTTTGATAGAAATTGTGTTGAATCTGTAGATTACTTTAGGTAGTATGGACATTTTCATGTTAACTCTATCAATCTATGAACATGAAATATCTTTCCATTTTTTGTGTCCTCTTTAATATCTTTCATCATTTTATAGTTTTAATTGTAGATATTTTTCACCTCTGTAGTGTACCTGTTGTAGATGGGATTGCTTCCTTGATTTCATTTTCTACTAGTTTGTTGTTGATGTATAGAAACACCACTGACTTTTGTATATTGATTTGATATCCTGCAACTTTACTGAGTTTGTGAATCAGTTCTAAGTGTTTTTTGGTGGAATCCTTTGATTTTTCTAAATATAAGATCAAGTAAATTGCAAGCAGGGACAATTTTACTTCCTCTTTTCTAATTTTGATGCCCTTTATTCCTTTCTCTGGTTTAATTGCTTGGGCTAGAACTTCTACTACTATGTGAAATAGTAGTGGTTAGACTGAGCATCCATCCATACCTTGTTCCTATTCATAGAGAAATAGTTTTTAACTTTTCCTCATTCAAAATTATGTTAGCTGTGGATTTGTCAAAAATGACTTCTATTGAGGTATTTCCTTCTATACCTTATCTGTTGAGAATTTTAATCATAAAGTCGTGTCAAATTTTATCAAAAGCCTCTTCTGCATCTGTTGAAATGATTATATGGTTTTGTCTTTTATTATTTATTTTTAATTGACATGTAATAATTGTACATAGTTATGGGATACAGTATAATATTTCAATACATGTATACAATGTGTAGAGTTAAGCCTTTATGTTTCCAATTTAAATTCTTTATTTAAATATAACAGCAGACAGGCCCTGAGGTGCCAGTGCAAGACCCAGCAGGTAGACCTCTTCGCCACTGCCTGACTCCATCCCCGGCCCCGCCGAGTGCATGCCAGTCAGGGAGGTGCCCAGCCAGAGAGGCTCAAGATCCTCAGAGACTGCGCACCCTGCGATGCCAGCTCACAACCCAGTAGGTACACCTCTTCATCACCACCCAACTCCATCCTCAGCCCAGCCGAGTGCGTGCTGACCAGAGAAGCGCCTCCCCTGAGAGGCCTGAGGTCTGAGGTGATCAGGCACCCAAAGCACTAGTGGGCAACCAAGCAGACACTGAGGCAGCCATACGAAATTGGCAGCCCCAGCAGCATTCTAGACAGACAATAGCATCAAACCAGTGGACTGTGAAATCCCCTGCCACAATGACTAAAAATCAAAGGAAAGATACCAGAAATATGAAAAATCAAGAAAGTATACCACCAAAGGGTAATAACTCTCAAGCTCTAGACCCTATAGAACAAGAAGCCCTTGAAATGTCTGACAAGGAATTTCAAGTGATAATTCTAAAGAAACTAAATGAGATACAGGAAAACTCAGCTAGACAACACAATAAAATGAGGAAAAGTATACAGAACCTGAAAGAAGAAACGTACAAGGAAATCAGTGCCCTGAAAAAGAATGTAGCAGAGCTTCCTGCACTGAAGAATTCATTCAGCCAAATAAAAAACACAACAGAGAGTTTAACCAGCAAGCTTGCAGAAGCAGAAGAAAGAACTTCTGACTTTGAAGATGGGCTGTTTGAAATAATACAGGCAGACAAAAAAATAATAATAATAATTAAAAACACTGAAAAAAATCTAAGAGAGATATCAAACAACCTTAAGCGCTCAAATATCCGAGTCATGGGTATTCCAGAAGGGGAGGAAAAAGGAGATTGCATTGAAAACACGTTCAACAAAATAGTGGCAGAAAACTTTCCACGTATAGGAAAAGACACAGATCTTCAGATTCAGAAAACTCAAAGATCCCCAAATGTATTCAACCCAAAAAAGTCTTCTCCAAGACATGTTATAGTCAAATTGGCAAAACTCAAAGACAAAGAGAGTCTTAAAATCTGCAAGAGAGAAGCATCAAATCACCTATAAGGGAGCCCCAATCAGACTAACATCAGACTTTTCATCACAAACCCTAAAAGCCAGAAAGGAATGGGATGATATATTCAAAATACTAAAAGACAAGAGATTTCCAGCCAATACTCTACCCAGCAAGGCTATCCTTCTGAAATGAAGGGCAAATAGTATATTTCTCAGACAAACAAAATCTGCAGGAGTTCACTACCACACGACCACCCTTACAGGAAATTCTCAAGGAAGTACTGGGTTTGGTACATGAAAAACAACTACCACTGCCATTAAAATTCAAGAAAAATCAAAACCCACTAATAAAATAAAAATAGCAACACTGAAGAGAAAAAAAGTTTATCTACAACCCAAGGAACCAACAAAAAACTGAAAATAAACAGTAAATCAGAAAGAAAGGAACAACAGACTCTTAAGACATCCAAACAAAATTCAATAAAATGCTAGGAGTAAATCAACACTTTTTAATAATAAATCTTAATGTAAAAGGATTAAATTCCCAGATCAAAAGACACAGACTGGCTGACTGTATTAAAAAGGAGGACCCAACTATATGTTGCCTTCAAGAGACCCACCTCATCTATAAAGACTCACATAGACAGAGAGTGAAAGGATGGAAAAAGATTTACCATGCAAACAGAAATGAAAACTGAGCTGGAGTAACTATTCTTATAAAATAGACTTTCATATCTGATAAAATAGACTTTAAACTAAAAACCATAAAAATAGATAATGAGGGCCATCACATAATGATAAAAGGATTGATCCTTCAAGAAGACATAACAATCATAAATATATATGTACCCAATGTCAGAGCAGCCAGATTTGTAAAACAAATTCTGTTAGACCTAAAGAAGGAAATAGACACTAATCCCATAATAGCAGGGGACCTGAACACCCCACTATCAATATTGGGCAGCTCATCGAGGCAAAGAATCAGCAGGGAAACACAAGATCTAGAAAATACTCTATACCAATTGGACTTGGCAGATATCCACAGAAAATTCCATCCAACAACCTCAAATATTCACTCTTCTCATCAGCACATGGATTATTCTCCAGGATAGATCACATATTAGGTCACAAATCAAGTCTCAACAAATTCAAAAAAATTGGAATTATCCCATGTATTTTTTCAGACCACAACGGATTAAAATTAGAAATCAATAACTAATGAAATTTTGGAAACTATACAAACACATGGAAATAAACAGCATTCTAATGACATATGGGTGCAAGAAGAAATCAAACAGGAAATCAAAACATTTATTGAAACTATTGAAAACAATGATACATCATACCAATCCTATGGGATACTACAAAAGCAGTACTAAACAGGAAATTTATCACATTAAATGCTTACTTCATAAGAATGGAAAGATGGCAAGTGAACAACCTAATACTTCATCTTAAAGAGCTAAAAAAACAGGAACAATCCAAACCCAAAGTTAGAAGATGGGAAAAAATCATTAAGATCAGAGCAGAACTTAATGAAATTGAAAGCCAAAAAAACAATACAAAAGATCAATGAATCAAAAAGTTGTGGGGTTTTTTTGAAAAGATAAATAAAATTGACACACCATTAGCACGGCTAACTAAAAAAAGAAGAGAGAAGAGCCAAATAACAAAAATTAGAAATGAAAAGGGTGATATTACAACTGATACATCTGAAATACAAGGAATCATTCGAGACTACTATAAACAACTATATGCCAACAAATATGAAAATCTGGAGGAAATGGATAAATTTTTGGACACATACAAGCTACCAAAACTGAGCCAAGAAGATGTAGAAAATCTGAACACACCAATAACAATAAAAGCGATTGAAGCTGTTATCAGAAGGCTCCTAACAAAGAAAAGCCCAGGACCAGAAGGATTCACAGCAGAATTTTACCAAACATTCAAAGAGG
>NW_007740000.1:40870-42909 GCF_000696425.1 Galeopterus variegatus
CAGAGAGTGAAAGGATGGAAAAAGATTTACCATGCAAACAGAAATGAAAACTGAGCTGGAGTAACTATTCTTATAAAATAGACTTTCATATCTGATAAAATAGACTTTAAACTAAAAACCATAAAAATAGATAATGAGGGCCATCACATAATGATAAAAGGATTGATCCTTCAAGAAGACATAACAATCATAAATATATATGTACCCAATGTCAGAGCAGCCAGATTTGTAAAACAAATTCTGTTAGACCTAAAGAAGGAAATAGACACTAATCCCATAATAGCAGGGGACCTGAACACCCCACTATCAATATTGGGCAGCTCATCGAGGCAAAGAATCAGCAGGGAAACACAAGATCTAGAAAATACTCTATACCAATTGGACTTGGCAGATATCCACAGAAAATTCCATCCAACAACCTCAAATATTCACTCTTCTCATCAGCACATGGATTATTCTCCAGGATAGATCACATATTAGGTCACAAATCAAGNAGGATTCACAGCAGAATTTTACCAAACATTTAAAGAGGAATTGACACCAATTTTCTTCAAACTATTCCAAAAGATTGAAACAGAAGCAATTCTCCCAAACTCATTCTATGAAGCAAACATCACCCTGATACCAAAACCATGTAAAAATACACCATATCAATAAAATCAAACACAAGGACCATATGATCATCTCTATAGATGCTGAAAAAGCATTTGATAAAATTCAACACTCATTCATGATAAAGACTCTCTATAAGTTAGGTATAGATGGAAAGTATCTCAACATAATTAAAGCCTTAAATGATAAACCCACCACCAATATCATCCTGAATGGGAAAGGCTGAAAGCTTCTCCTTTAAGAACAGGAACTAGACAAGGATGCCCACTCTCACCACTCCTATTCAGCATAGTGTTGGAAGTACTAGCCAGAGCAATCAGAGAAGAGAAGGAAATGAAGGGCATCCAGATTGGAAAAGATGAAATCAAACTGTCCCTCTTTGCACATGACATGATCCTATATATCGAACGGCCTAAAGCCTCTACAAAAAAACTCTTGGAGTTGATAAATGATTTCAGCAAAATTGCAGGGTACAAAATCAATACACAAAAATCAGTAGCATTTCTATTCTGTAATAGAAAACATGCAGAAAGAGAAATCAAGAAAGCTTGCGCATTTACAATAGCCACAAAAAAANCCATACTCCCCAAGGTGATCTACAAATTCAATGCAATCCCCATCAAAAATCCAATGACATTGTTCTCAGCAATGGAAAAATCTGTCCCAACATTTACATGTAATAACAAAAGACCATGCATAGCCAAAGCAATTTGGACCTTTCAACTATACTACAAAGCTATAATAACCAAAACAGTATGGTACTGGCATAAAAACAGACAGTCTGATCAACGGAATAGAATAGAGAATCCAGAAATCAACCCACACACTTACAGCCATCTGATCTTTGACAAAGGCACCAAGCCTATACACTGGGGAAGAGACTGCCTCTTCAACAAATGGTTTTGGGATAACTGGATATCAATATGTAGGAGAATAAAACTAGACCCATACCTCTCACCATATACCAAAATCAACTCAAAATGGATTAAAGAATTAAATATACACCCTTAAACAATAAATTGTCTCAAAGAAAACTTAAGAGAAACACTTCAGGAAGTAGGACTGGGCACAGACTTCATTGATATGACCCCAAAAGAATGGGCAACCAAAGGAAAAATAAACAAATGGAATTTTATCAAACCAAAAAGCTTCTGCACAGCAAAACAAACAATTAATAGAGTTAAAAGACAACCAACAGAGTGGGAGAAAATATTTGCCAAATATACATCTGACAAAGGATTAATATCCAGAATATACAAGGAACTGAAACAACTTTACAACAAAAAAACAAGTAACCCAATTTAAAAATGGGCAAAAGATCTAAATAGGCATTTCTCAAAGGAATATATACAAATGACAAAAAGATACATGAGAAAATGCTCACCATCACTCAGCATCACTCACAAAATGGAACTCTCATACACTGT
>NW_007740000.1:44246-45438 GCF_000696425.1 Galeopterus variegatus
GGAGGGGGAGAAAGAGGAGGGAGGGAGGTTTCAGTAATGGGCCACAATAATCAACCACATTGTATATTGACAAAATAAAATAAAATTTAAAAAAATAATATAAATAAATAAATAAATAAAAAGAAGAGTACAAAAAAATTAAAAGAGAAATAAGAATAAAAATATTAATCCAATTTATGAACATGGAATATGTTTCTGTTTCTGTTTTTACTTGTATTTCCTTCAGTTTCTTTCATCAATAAAGTGTAGTTTTCAGTATATGTCTTTCACCTTCTTGATTAAATTTATTCCTAAGTATTTTATTATTTTTAGTGCTCTTGTAAATGAAATTGTTTTCTTAATTTCTTTTTCAGATAGTTTATAGTTAGTGTATAAACATGGTACAGATTTTTTAAAAAATGTTTAAATTGACACATTGTAGTTGTACATATTTATAGGATACAACTTGATGTTTCAATACATATATGTTGTATATAGATCAAATCAGGGTATTTTGCACATCAGTCACCTCATGCATTTATCATTTCTTTATGGTGAGAATATTCAAAAGTCTCTTGTCTTAGCTATTTTGTAATATACAGCACCTTAATTTCAACCATTGTCACCCTACTGTGGAATAGAACACCAGAACTTATTCCTCTTGTCAAATTGTAACTTTATGCACATTGACCAACCTCTTCCCATCCTTCTTTTCCCCTACCCTTTCCCTGCCTCTGGTACCCACTGTTCTACTCTCTGCTTCTATGATATCATCTTTCTCTTCTCTCTCTCTCTCTCCCCGTCTCTCTTACTATCTTGTTAAATTTAAGTCTTGCTTTGTGGTGTAATATATGATCAATCCTGAAGAATGTTTCATGTACAGTTGAGAAGAATGTGTATTCTGCAAGTGTTGCATGGAATGTTCTGTTAATGTCTGTTATGTCAATTTGGCCTGTAGTGTAATATAAGCCGAGTGTTCTTTGTGGATTTTCTGTCTAGATGACACATTCATTGTTGAAGGTGGGGTGTTGATGTACACTACTATTATTGTACCATAGTCTATCTCTCCCTATAGGTGTTCTGGTGTTGGTGCATATATATTTGCAATTGTAACAATAGTTCTAACAGTCTTGGGGGGAATCATTAAGGCTTCCTATATATAAGGTTATGTCCTCTACAAACAGAAACAATTTAACTTCAGTTATTCCAATCT
>NW_007740000.1:46713-49138 GCF_000696425.1 Galeopterus variegatus
ACGTTTTTCCAAAGAAGACATACAAATGGCCAACAGTTATATGAATAAGTGACCAATATGAGTAATACTCATGAAAATGCACATTAAAGCCACAATAAGATATCACATCACATATATTAGGATGGCAATAATAATTTCAAAAGCAAAAGTAAGAAGTGTTGGCAAGGATGTCAAGAAAAACCCATTCTGGTATACTGTTGGTGGGAATGTAAGTAAGTACAGCCATTATGGAAAATAGTTTGGAGGATCTTTACATAATTATAAGTAGAACTACTGCATGATCCATCAATCCCACTTCAGGGTATATATCCAAAGTAAACAAAGTCAGTATCTTGAAGACGTATCTTCACTCCTACGTTCATTACAACATTATTCACAATAGCCAAGATATGAAAACAACCTAAGTGCCTGTCAATAGATGAATAGACAAAGAAAACATGGTATATGTATATATATACAATAGAGTATTATTCAGCCATAAAAATGGAGAAAATCCTGCCATTTGTGAAAACATGGGTTAACATAAAGGACATTATGCTAAGTGAGATAAGCCAGAAAAGAAAGACATGTACTGTATAATCTCACTTATATNCATTATGCTAAGTGAGATAAGCCAGAAAAGAAAGACATGTACTGTATAATCTCACTTATATGTGTAATCTAAAAAGGTAAAACTCATAGAAACAGAGCCTAAGGAGTTGGGGAAATGAGAAGAATGTGGTCAAAGAGTATAAACCTTCAATATAAGATGAATAAGTTCTGGGGACCTAATGTCCAGCATGGACATTAATTATTATAACTAATAATACAATATTTTGGAATTTTCTAAAAGAGTAGAACTTAAGTGTTCTCACTACACACTCATGCACACACTATCTACATGTCATGATGGATGTGTTAATTTATTTGATTGTGGTAATTATTACACAATGTATATGTATATCAAATCATCACATTGTGCACCTTGAAAACATACAAATTTTATTTGTCAAATTTACCTCAATGAAGCTAAAGAAAGATCAAAATCTAAAAATGAAAAAGTAATTAGTTGTCTAAAATATTACTATGTAAATATTTTATTGCTTGAGATAGAGTAAAAAAGTCATCTTGGGAAGAATTTTGTTTAATTTTGTTCCCCATTTTTAGTATGTTGTAAATGGAACCATCAAATGTGTTTATCATTATGGTCCAGCAAAATGAAAGTGGATGCACACCCTCTTCAATTCTTCCACAGTTAGAGTGTGCATATTACATTCAGTCTGTTTAACATCAACCAAAATATTGGTTCTCCCACAAAAATAAACAAATAAAACTTGCTCTTCCACATCTTTTCCCGAAAAATTGTAANCCACATTCGTGGTGCTGTATAACAAGTTCAACGAGGCTCCACTTAACCCAGGTATCTTTCCGGGATCCATCTTGGTGTTAAGAAGTGGCCCATTTCCCTTAGATCAGCATCATTTAGTTCAGCATCCTTGTTCGCCTGTCCCTCTTCAATAAGTGTTGCACTTCTCTGATTGAATACCACAGAAATAACACGTCTAAATGCAAGTCTGATCATTTCACTACTGTTTGTAAAACTCTGGATTACAAAAGGGCAAGAAATGAGGCCATAAAATTAAGTATGAAAGGAGAAGTCACAGGAGCATTTACCTGTCCTGCTTGGTCAAGCTGACCTTTGCCCCTAGTGTGCCTTTTCCTGGGCATCATGTTCCTGAGCATGTGCCCCCTGCTATAACATTCCACCTTTATCTGAGGGCATCTTCTACTCACCACTCAACACCAAGCTCCAAGGTCTTTTCTCAGCTCCTTTGTATGAACTCAGATGTCAAAAGCAGAACTGATGTGTCCTTTTGAGCTGTACTCTTTGCACATGAGCATCAAAACAATTTATATACTTTATTACATCTATTTGTATATACAACTACACCTACAGTTCTAATTCCCTGGGGACAGTAACCATGCATTATTCAAAATTTAATATTATTTCACCATTTTAAATTGTAATACAGCATAAAAATGTTTGTTGAATAAATGAAAGAATGACTGCTGATGCTCTCCCTCTGCTTATTCGTATAAGTTGCATACTTCAGATCTCAGCTCAGATGCCACCTTGTACAGAGAACCTTCCCTAAATCCTCCTTCCAATCAGGGTTAATATTTGTTCCCACAGTNCGTATCTTCACTCCTACGTTCATTACAACGTTATTCACAATAGCCAAGATATGAAAACAACCTAAGTGCCTGTCAATAGATGAATAGACAAACAAAACATGGTATATGTATATATACAATAGAGTATTATTCAGCCATAAAAATGGAGAAAATCCTGCCATTTGTGAAAACATGGGTTAATATAAAGGGCATTATGCTAAGTGAGATAAGCCAGAAAAGAAAGACATGTACTGTATAATCTCACTTATAT
>NW_007740001.1:0-5877 GCF_000696425.1 Galeopterus variegatus
ATTTAAGCTGTTATTTTATCATTTGTTTCTGTTTGTCCCTTCTGTATTTCACTTTCTTTGTTTTCATTTTCTGCCTTCTCTTGGATTATTTGAATGTTTTTTAGTATTCTATTTAAATCTGTCTATTGGCTGTCTGGTTATATCTCTTTGCATTAATTTTTTAGTAGTTGCTCTTGGGATTACAATATGCATATCTAACCATTCGCAATCTATCTGGAGTTAACTGTGTTATTTTACATAAAATATAGAAACCTTACAACCATATAAGTTCCTTTACCTCTACCATAATCTTTTTGTTGTAGTTTTCAAAAGTATTGTATTTGCATACATTGAAAATTCCATCAGACAATATTGTAACTTTTATTTTATTTTATTTATTTTATTTTTTTATTTTTTTCCTTTTTGTCTTTTTTCGTGACTGGCTACGGATCGCAACCCTCAGTGTCGCGCCAGTACCGGACCGGGACCAGCAACGGGATCGCAACCCTCGGTGTTGCGCCCGCACCTCGCTCAGCCAGTGAGCGGCCGGTCTGTATGTGGGATCCGAAC
The DNA here is from genome assembly GCF_000696425.1 of Galeopterus variegatus. Taxonomy (NCBI): domain Eukaryota; kingdom Metazoa; phylum Chordata; class Mammalia; order Dermoptera; family Cynocephalidae; genus Galeopterus; species Galeopterus variegatus. The sequence continues at coordinate 550 of NW_007740001.1, forward strand.
CCTCGGCGGGAGCGCCACCGCACTCCTAAGCGGCACACTGTAGCAGTGCGCCACCGGGCCGGCCCGTAACTTTTATTTTAAAATAGTTACATATAGTTTAATGAACTTATAAGGAAAAAAGTAGACTTTTATATTTACTCAATTATTTGTTCTTTCTTCATTCCTAAAGATAAAAATATCCTTCTTATCATTTCTCTTCGGCCTAAAAAATTTTTTTGAATATTTCTTTTAGAACAATCTGCTGATGAATTCTATTAGTTTCTCTTTATATGAGAAGGTCTTTATTTTGCCTTTATTCCTAAAATATATTTTGATTGATAGGTCTTTTATTTCAGTACTTTAAAGATATTATTTCATTGACTTCTTGTCTTGTTTTTATGATTTATAAGAAATCTGTGGTAATTTAAATTATTATTCCCTTATGTATTCTGGGGGGTGGGGGGGTTGTTTTTTGGGGTTTTTTTCTTTTCTTCTTTCCAGATTTTTTATTCATCTTTGGCTTTTACTAGTTTGATTGTAATGTGCGTAGGTATGACTTTCTTTCTGAATTTATCCTATTTGGGATTTGCTGAGCTTCTTAAATCTAAGTTTATGTCTTTCACCAAATTTTAGAAGTTTTTGGCCATTATTTCTTCAAATATATTTTTTTTCTGCCCCAATCTCTTGTTTATCTTTTTCTAGCACCCCAATTACACGTATTTAGACAATTTAATATTTTTATACAGGTATTTGGAGTTTGATTTATATTTTTTCAATCTGTTTTCTATTTCTTTTTTAGATCATATGATTTCTATTGTTCTATCTTCAGATTCATTGGCTCTTTTCTCTGTCACCTCCATTCTGCTACGAGTCCATCTAGTGATTTGTTTCTGTTAGACATTGTATTTTTTCAGTTCTGAAATTTCCTTTTGGTTCTTTTTTATGGTTTCTGCTTCTTTGCTTAGAATTAATATTTTTATTAAATTCAGGTATATTCTTCTTTACCTCATCAAGCATAGTTNATAATAATCATATACAGTGTATATTGACAAAATAAAAATTTAACAACAACAAAAAAAAAGATTAGTCTGAAACTTGTATGCAAGGTTCAAATCTTAGCCCATCCCTCTAAGCTTTTTCTACATTGGTTTGGGTATCTTTTGTGCTTCTGTTACTCAGGGGGTGAGTTGAGACTTTTGAACAGTCATATACCACATAATGACCTTTCAGTCAACAACAGATTGTGTACACAGTGGCAGTCCCATAAGATTATAAAGGAACTGAAGAATCCCTATCGCCTACATTGTAGCACAATGCATTACACAGGAACAATAGCCATACCATATAGCCTAAGTGTGTAGAGGTTTGTGTAAGTACATTCTATGACAAAGTTGCCTAACGACGAGAACGTATCTCCATCATNTTTGGGGTTGCATTCTGAATGTTGTGAATGGAATGTTTTATTAAGTCTAGGTCCTGCGATAGTCTTCTGGAGAATGTTGATATTTTAGCAGGTAATCAACCAGTTTATGTTTAGACCCTGAGTTCTATCTCATTTACCTTTGCTACGTTGATTTGGGTCTGACCTGGTTCAAAGATTAGTCTGAAACTTGTATGCAAGGTTCAAATCTTAGCCCAGTCCTCTAAGCTTTTTCTACATTGGTTTGGGTATCTTTTGTGCTTCTGTTACTCAGGGGGTGAGTTGAGACTTTTGAACAGTCATATACCACATAATGACATTTCAGTCAACAACAGATTGTGTACACAGTGGCGGTCCCATAAGATTATAAAGGAACTGAAGAATCCCTGTCGCCTACATTGTAGCACAATGCATTACACAGGAACAATAGCCATACCATATAGCCTAAGTGTGTAGAGGCTATACCATGCAGGTTTGTGTAAGTACATTCTATGACAAAGTTGCCTAACGACGAGAACGTATCTCCATCATTAAGTGACTCATGATTCTATTCACTCCTTAAAACCTTTGAGATACTTATATGAGACTGAACTGCTTGTACATAGCTCAGGGGTTATTCTTAGACTAAGTTTGGTTCATATACAAAATTAAAGTATTTCCTTCTTTGGCTTTCTCCCCTCCTGGATTTTCTCCACACTCTTTAATCCACAGAGTCTTCCCCCACCCCCCTGGTTCTTTTCACCACAAAGTCAGGGCTTCTACTGGAGTTTAGGCACATACTCCATCATGCTCCTCTGTGAATGATTCCCACCCTTGGGACAAAGCCAAGAGGAAAATAAAGTCAAACTCTTCCCCTTGCAGTTTGACTCCCCTCCACAGTCTACCTGTTTTATTTATTTTCAAAGTGCTCAAGCAATTGTTCGGGGTCCAGAGACTTTAGTTGTAATCAGTAAGAAGGATGGGCTGTAATGGGTTTACATTTGCCATATCAGCACTGGAACTCTTTGGGTTTTGTTGTTCTTGTTTTTAATTAATGCAGTATTTCTATTCCGTTATAATTCACTAACAAATAATTAGGCAAAGTTGCTGAAAGTTTGAAAGTTCAATAGTATTCTAAGAAGGGGCTGTTTATAACCTTTCAAAGAAGGAATGAACAGCACAGGGAGGTATTTGACTTCATTCAGCTAGTATAACCCACCATGTACCATGTGATGAAGATAGTAAAATAATTTCAGAGTTTGCCTTACAAGCTAGTGGACAATAGACTTGCTTCAATGAATAAAGATCAATAAATAAAGATAGTGGGCATATCACTGCAAAAGAAAGGAGTTTAATTATAACTTCTATTTAATTAACCTATTAGAGAACCTTCAAAATAATGAATAATAGCACAGACACAATGCAATTTGATTTTTAATCCATTTTCAAAAATTAGTATAATTTTAATATCAGTGGAAAATCTGAATTTATAATACTTTATTTGCTAATTTGCTTTTGTGTAAGTGTTAAAATTTTGTTTAAGAAAACTGCTTTATTTAAATACACTTGATGATTTCTTTTTTAGTATTTTCCATTTTCAAAAATCAGTATAATTTTTATATCAGTGGAAAATCTGAATTTATAACACTTTATTTGCTAATTTGCTTTTTTGTAAGTGTTAAAATTTTGTTTAAGAAAACTGCTTTATTTAAATACACTTGATGATTTCTGTTTTAGTATTTTCCTTAATGTGGCTGATGTAGGCTTTCCTAAACTCTTTTTCATTAAATCATAGACACTACCAGAGCAAGAAGAAGCCAGGAGAGTGATGGTGTTGAATATATTTTTATTTCCAAGCATTTGTTTGAAACAGATGTACAAAATAACAAGTATGTGGAAATTTTTTACAATTTTTGTGGGGCTATTTTCAAGAATGTGCCTGTGTATATCCAGCTGTAGACAACTGAGGGTTCCCCTCCACTTGAAATGTATTTTAATCATTATAATAATATTTGAAATGGATGAAAAGGTGATAATTCAGTTAATACTCATCAGTCTTCACCTCAAAAAAANAAGGTTTTAAAGTGTGAATTCAACTTATTAAATAGATACAAGGTTATTCAGATTTTTTGTTTCCTCTTGATTCAGTTTTGATGAATTGTATTTTTCAAGATATTTGTCAATTTTACCTAAATTTCTAAATTGTCAAATATGTTGGTATAAAGTAGTACACAATATTATTATCCTTTTTAATGTCCATAGGATTTGTGGTAATAAACCATTTTTCATTCTTTATTTTGGTGATTTTTGTTCTCTTTTTTTCTTGCCCACTTTAACTAGGTTTGTAATTTTTGTTTATTTTTCCTAATTGTTTGTCTTCCCCCTCCCCCATTTTTAAAATTTCTGTTCTTTTATGTTTTCACCTTCTCCTTGCTTTAGGTATTCTTTAGTCTTCTTTTCCTTGCTACTTAAGATGGATCCTTTGGTCATTGATTTTATATCTTCTTTTCTAATACAAGTATTTACAGCTATGTTTATAGGGAAACTATAAGCTTCCCTCTGATTTCTACTTTATCTCATGTTTTTGGTTATTTTGTATTTTTTTGTCATTTGTCCTTTACTTCACAGTATTTTCTGATTTCGTTTGTTATTTCATCTTTGAACCATCAGTTATTTAGAATTGTGTTATTTAATCTGCAGGTATTTGAGGTTTTTCTAGAAATCTTCTTACTGGTTTTTAATTTAATTATTTTGTGGTTAGAGAATATACTCTTTATGATTTTGGTTCTTTTAACTTTCTTAAGACTTTATGTTCCAGCAAATGCTCTACCTTGGCAAATGCATCATGTACACTTGAAATTATTGGATGTAGCATTATATAGATGGTAATTAGACCCTGATATTTTGCCTAGTTCTATCAATTGTTGGGAAAGAGGCTTTAAAATCTCCTTTCTTCATTGTGAAATTGTTCATTTCTCCTTTAACTTAGCCAGTTTTTGCTTTGTGTATTTTTAAGCTTTGTTATTATGTGTATACAAATTTATAATTGTTATGAATTTCTCTTTTATCATTATGAAATGTTCCTCTTTATCTCTAGCAATACTATTTCCTTTGATGTATACTATATCTGATACTACAGTAGCCACTTCAGTCTTCTTATTGTTTACATGGCATATCTGTTGCCATCTATTTACTTAACTGTGTCTTTGTATGTAACATGTCTTTCTTATAGACTTGCAGGCAAGCATGCACTAGGGCCTGGCTCTTTTACCCATTCTGTAAATCTCTGCCTTTTAATTGGTATATACAGACCATTAGCATTAATTGAATTATGGAAAAATTGGATTTAAGCTGTTATTTTATCATTTGTTTCTGTTTGTCCCTTCTGTATTTCACTTTCTTTGTCTTCATTTTCTGCCTTCTCTTGGATTATTTGAATGTTTTTTAGTATTCTATTTTAATCTGTCTATTGGCTGTCTGGTTATATCTCTTTGCATTAATTTTTTAGTAGTTGCTCTTGGGATTACAATATGCATATCTAACCATTCGCAATCTATCTGGAGTTAACTGTGTTATTTTACATAAAATATAGAAACCTTACAACCATATAAGTTCCTTTACCGCTACCATAATCTTTTTGTTGTAGTTTTCAAAAGTATTGTATTTGCATACATTGAAAATTCCATCAGACAATATTGTAACTTTTATTTTTATTTTTATTTTATTATTATTTTTTTTCCTTTTTGTCTTTTTTCGTGACCGGCTACGGATCGCAACCCTCAGTGTTGCGCCTGTACCGGACCGGGACCGGCAACAGGATCGCAACCCTCGGTGTTGCGCCCGCACCTCGCTCAGCCAGTGAGTGGCCAGTCTGTATGTGGGATCCGAACCCTCGGCGAGAGCGCCACCACGCTCCCAAGTGGCGCACTGTAGCAGTGCGCCACCGGGCC
>NW_007740001.1:6499-15248 GCF_000696425.1 Galeopterus variegatus
GTTTAAGAAAACTGCTTTATTTAAATACACTTGATGATTTCTGTTTTAGTATTTTCCTTAATGTGGCTGATGTAGGCTTTCCTAAACTCTTTTTCATTAAATCATAGACACTACCAGAGCAAGAAGAAGCCAGGAGAGTGATGGTGTTGAATATATTTTTATTTCCAAGCATTTGTTTGAAACAGATGTACAAAATAACAAGTATGTGGAAATTTTTTACAATTTTTGTGGGGCTATTTTCAAGAATGTGCCTGTGTATATCCAGCTGTAGACAACTGAGGGTTCCCCTCCACTTGAAATGTATTTTAATCATTATAATAATATTTGAAATGGATGAAAAGGTGATAATTCAGTTAATACTCATCAGTCTTCACCTCAAAAAAAATTTTTTAATAACCTAGAGCTGCCCATTTCTGTTAAGTTAAATGTGTAGGAATTATTTTACAGAATGAGAGAAGGGTATTAGTGTCTCATTGTGACCTCTTTCCAGCCCACTAATTGAAATTTAACATATAATTTGGATAGAATTTTATTTTAAAAACTAATGAACAACTGTGTATATATGTTCCTACTTCCACAGTCTCCTCCACACTCACACACCTCGTTCTCTTATGAAATAAGGTTACCAGTCTTGCTTGTATCGTCTCCTCTAGCTAGCTCTGAGTTTTCCCCCCAGGTTTTCCATTTGCTTAAGCATGAATATTTTAGTGTATCAGAAGTGATCTGTGTTTTAATGCAGAATTGTGGGATTTTATTGAAACATCGAAATGCTTTCTTCACATTTGGCGCAATGGTGGTGTTTTTATAGCACATAATCTGCTTCCCTGGCTCCATTAGCCACCACCCAGCTCTTCCAGTTCTGAAGCCGAGCTTGGTTATTCTGTAGTGCGCAGTGAAATTTCAGTAGTTTCTATTGTTTGGCTTTTTCACTGTTTTATTGCACTGCATTAGTTCTGAAAAAGGGGTGATGGAAAACATTAGAGCTCTACTGGACTAAAGTACGTTTTTTTATGCTTAAGTGTAATACAAGCAAGTGTTACTGATTTGAAAATGTAAAATAGAAGATTTTTTAAAATTGACATTCTGAAGTACTTGGCCCTATTTATTTTATTGAACACAGTAAAAAAAAAATTACATGTTCAGCAAAACTGTCTTTTACCTATGAATTGTAGCTTGCCACCTATAATTATTTTTTAATTCACAAATGATTCTGATGCATCTCTAATTTTCTACAGGTTTATTGAATATGGTGAATATAAAAACAACTACTATGGCACGAGTATAGACTCAGTTCGGTCTGTCCTTGCTAAAAACAAAGTTTGTTTGTTGGATGTTCAGCCTCACGTAAGTAAAGAGTGAACTAATCAATCCCTTTGTGACCCATGTAATCCACTATGCTTCATGTGAGCTTTTCAATATGAGGTAAATCTGATGTCTACTTGCTTTTGGCATATATGTGGCTTTTCTAAGATGACAAACACATTTAAATGTAATTTGAGATGTCTTTGAAAAAAATGTAACTACTGTTTACATTCACTTTTTGTCAAGTACAATGACTCATAGATATTTCTATGTAATTCATATTTTTTAGAATACATTACATTGTTGCATGCCTAATATATTCTTATGTATTATGTACTATTATAAGAGGGGATAATTTTTAACAGTGGGCATTTTGGTTGTTGATCCTCTTTCTTTGATTTTAGTTTCTATATACAGTAGTCTCCCCTCATCTGCAGTTTCAGTTTCCATGGCTTTAGTTACCTGCGATCAATGCAGGTGCAAAAATATTAAATGGAAAATTCCAGAAATAAACAATTTATAAGTTTTAAATTACAGACTGTTCTGAGTGGAGTGATGAAATCTCACCTCATCCCACCTAGTACATGAATCATCCCTTTGTCCAGTGTATCCGTGCTATACAGTGTGTGTGTATAGGAAAAACATTGTATGTATAGGGTGTGGTACTATCCGTGTTTCAGGTATACACTGGGTATCTTGGAATGTATCCCCCATGGCTAAGGACTACTGTATATCCCAGAAGTGTAAACCCCCCACTGGAGCTATGGGGTATTTCACAGGAATTGTACTGAATGAGATCCCTATTGTAGCTGTCAGGTAGATCCTTGCCTGTCACCCTAGGAACCCTTATGAACATTCTGGGCTGAGAATACCAGCAGATGAAGCCATTCAATTCCTTGTCAAATCATATATCCTCTGGTCGATACCCGACCGACAGCATTTTCCTCATCCCCCAGGGGTCACAGATTCTTCCTCAGCTGATGACTGCACCCGGGGGTGCACAACCTCCAAATGCAACAGTGACCTGCAGAAGCTCTTTGTACCTGTTAAGGAAGATGAATCTGGAGTAAAAGAGTCCCAAGCTTCAGTGGGGAAGCTCATTCCCAATTTAAGCACCAGCAACAGATGGACAGTCCTGCTTATGCAGAACCTCTCTGCAGGTGTACTGTCTAGTCGCTCCCAGACTCCACTGTGTAGCTTCAGCCCTTCATTCACAGTGCCTCTCCAGTGCCTCTGTCCCCACCACCACCACTCTCCAGCCTCTCTCTTATACACACATGTGGCCTGTCTAGCCTTTCAGTGGAGTTGATGATTTATATTCATATTCTAGAGAGGTCCTGACATATAGATGAAGAATAGCCTTCAACTTTCACCCTTCCATCAGTCACCCTTGATTATAGACGAGTCCCCAGAAGCATAGTGTAAGTAAAATATTTGATGAGGGAATATTGACATTTTTTATGGAGAGCAGGGTGCTGCCCTTTAAGGGCACTCTGAAGGGTCGATTGAGGGAGAACTTATGCTTGAGATCAGACAGAGGCTTAAATGGGATAATTGGAAAACCTTCATGAGCAGAAGTGTATTTAACTCATCGTATCTTTTGGGTATTTGATCTAAAAACCAGTTTTATGTTATTTTTAGACTCTTCTTTTCAATACTAATTATGACATATTTCAAAACATTTTAAAATATAAATTACATTCTCCAGCTTCTTTTCAGGAGTGTTTGTTACATTTAATTGTCAACAACTGATTGAATAATAATATATCAAAAGACCTACTGACCTTAAATAGAAAATAATTTTAAAAGAAAATTCAGTAAGTTAGGATGTTATGAAGAAATGAGAGAAAACGTCTTTTCTTCCTTATAGACAGTGAAGCACTTAAGGACACTTGAATTTAAGCCCTATGTGATATTTATAAAGCCTCCATCAATTGAGCGTTTGAGAGAGACGAGAAAAAATGCAAAGATTATTTCAAGCAGAGATGACCAAGGTGCCGCAAAGCCTTTTACAGTAAGTATGCTGATGCTTAGTGATAGTACAAGGGGTCTTCGGAAGTTCATGGAAATATTCATGTTATCTTTTAATCCCATTTTTCCACGAACTTTTTCTTTTTCTTTTTTTGGCCAGTAAGGGGATCACGACCCTCGGCACGGTGTTGTCTGCACCGCGCTGAGCCAGTGAGTGCACTGGCCAGCCCTATATCAGATCCGAACCTGCGGCCTCCGCGCTCCCAGCGCCGCACTCTCCAGAGTGAGCTACGGGGCAGCCGTTTCCATGAACTTTTTGAAGTACCCTCCTGCATAAGCAAAATGTAAAAGAACACATGCAGTTTCAGCCACTTAGGAAGACTGTAATAGATAACATTGTGATCCAAAAGTCTCTAAAAGACAAAATTGTATTTAGGCACATACATTTTGAACAATTACACTGTGATTGCTCTCAGTGCTTCGGTGAATGGAACTTCATATTAAATCGACTCAAAACTATTTTATATGCTATTATGCATACATTTCAGACATTTATATAAACATTTATAGAAAAGTTAGACCAATTAGTTTTTAGACTAGCCTTATTTTTAAAGCTAAATATATCAAAGTCAGTTACTGTGTACTCGTTAATAGTCTAAATGAAAAAAATGTAATAATTTGCCTTATCTCCTTGTATCAACAATCATATTTAGCATGGTAAAAGTAAAAGCACTGTTTTGGATATAGAATAAGTAGGTTAATAATATTCAACAATAATATTTGTATTTCCTGTGAGTGTTTTGGAAATGATGACTGTGGAACGTTAATGGCTATAATGGCTTGTGGCAAGGCCTTTCATTGCTTTTGTTTTTCATCTTAATATATCTACCTTTGGATCAAAAATAGCAAAGAAATTAAATGTTAAGAGCTCCCCACTCCCCCCACTTATTTAGCTCATCTTTAACCTTAGTCTGTATTGATTTGTAAACTGTTAAAATTGTGGTTACAAGATACAGATCGTATTTTTGATTCTTAATGTTTGATAAGTATCTTTCTTCTAAAACGCTGACAGTACATATCCATGGTGAATACGTAGTGTCATATGATGTTAGTTACCTGAGGCTTTTGAGTAACACTGAAGTTAAATTTTCAGCTTTTGTGAAATCTTATGTGACCTTGAAATGTGGACTCTGAAATTATTTCAGTATGTTGCAATATAAAGAGTTATTGTACCATATATAAATTAAAGGTTTCTCAATGGGGATAATAAATGATAACATATTCTTATGATTTGGCTCACTTACATTTATGTATATAATGATATGGTCTTGAATTATACAGCCAACTGAAATACTTCTTGGCTTCAAAATGTGACATAAAGGGCTCCTGAAACACTTCTAATGAAATATAGGAAGGACACAGTAACTATCCTTTTACAAATGTATCCCACTCTGAAAAAGTAGTTTATGCTATAAATGTCTTACTATGAATAAGCATAAAAATGCAGCCAGAGTATCAGAGTTAATATTTCTTTTTTTCCCCCAATAGCTATTTTAACACCAAGGTATCCCTGTAATGAGTTAGTGACTAATTATCCAGAAATTCATTAAGGAGTGAGGGAGTTTTGACTTTTGTCAGAGCAGTTCAGTAACAGCGAATCAGAGAGATACTATTAGAAATTATGACTTCTGAAAACTTGTAGTTAAAGAGGATAATGTCTTACTTCTGGCCGAGGTGAAGACAACATAGAACAGCCTTAGGTAAACCAGTTGTAGAATGTTTACATTAATGTGAAGTGATGTACTTGCCTGGTTAACCAATTTTTTAAAAATACTTTCTTTTGTAGGAAGAAGACTTTCAAGAAATGATTAAATCTGCACAGATAATGGAAAGTCAATATGGTCATCTGTTTGACAAAATTATAGTAAATGATGATCTCACCGAGGCATTCAGTGAGCTAAAAACAACTTTTGACAAATTGGAGACAGACACCCATTGGATACCAGTGAGCTGGTTACATTCATAACTAAGGGAAATTTCCATATTCATCTTTTTTATAGAGTGCATGATTAAATCGGTTACCGTTTTGGTAGTAGGGTTTTTTTTTAATGTAGATCACTGTCTTAGATGTACAGTCTTGGTTAAATTTATTGCCAGCTTTGTTCATATCTTTTTACAACTTTATTTCAAACACAATGTATAAGACCCAAAATCAAAGTTTGCACAGTACTGTATTCTGAAGGAGACTTTGAACCCCTGGTTGTTTTTAATATAACTCTGTCTGCAAGATGAGGTGGAATTTTTTAAAGAGACACAGCTAGAGACTTAATATGTATCTGAGTTCTGCACTTCAGTTGGTCTCAGACGTGATGGCTGCCATCGAGTTTGCATGTTAGCAGTTGAAGGTATTAACTTAGCAGCCTTGAGCAGCTCCAGACAGACAGGACAGCTTTGCTATTTCCGGATGGATCATCACAGATTTAACTGAGCTGGCAGTAAAGAGTCCTCTCACTATTCAAAGAGTGCAGACTTTTTCTTAGGTATACACAATATGTTCACAGTGTGTGCATTTTTAAATCTTTCTTAAAGGAGTAACTGAATATTTACCCTGAGTGAGTGGCCTTCATATCAAAGCTTGAGAAGTCCTTGAGTACATATCAATGACAGATCTTTAATAAGGGAAAACAGACTTTTAAAAATTATTATATATGTAACTAAAAACCTTTCCTTATGGCATTAGTCTTAGTAAGAATGGTGATGTCTTGGGGCAAGAAATGATTACAAAGGACATTTTTATTTATAAATTCTCAGAAGACATTTCTGGAATCACCAAAAAGCTTTTCTTAGCTGCCTTTGGGTTGTCCCCATAAATTATAAGAATGTGATTCCTATTGTAAAACATGCTTTACATATTACTGATATAGTTAAAGAAATGTGATCATTTTTCAGATATGTGCAATTGATCACCACATATTTAAATTTCACCAAGACGTGTTTTGGAAAACTTCATGTAGTGTTATTTGTCATCAAAATGATTCTTAACACTGGCCAGATACCCTTCTAACCTTGCCATTGTTAAAGAAGTTTAAGAGAGACTATTACATTGTAAATATTTAGGTAGGATCTCTCATTTTTCGTTGATACTACTGATCTTCAGCAAGTGAATTATATAGTTCCAAGTACTAGAAATGCCCATAAGTTCTGTAAGAGAACATGTCCTACCATTCTTGCATGCAGTAAGACCCTGCCAATTGAAAATCACTGCATCTGTGACTTTCAAACAGAAAAAAAAAAAATGTTATTTTTTGTTGATTTGTAAAGAGAGTTTAGATGTCATGTTTAAAGAAAGATAGAATGTAATGAAATTTTATATATTTATGAAATATTTGAAAGGAATATTTTTTTAACTATCAAATTGAGCTATTCATAAAATAAATTGATTGTATGTAAAGATGTCATAATTTAAAATAGTAGTTTTATAAATCAACGTTAACATTCCATGTAAATATTTGACCTTTACACAGATACGTCCACAAGTGGGTTGTATGTGCCCTGCACATTCAGTAGCATTATTCGCTGGATTTCCTTCAGATATGTCAAATTGCACATTAGAAATAGACAAATGTAACTCCAATGGCCTTGATATACATTCACACCAAAATAGGTAGATAATGAGACTAAATGTTATATAACAACATAATTCAAACAGTGAGTTCTAAGTTTATTAATTAAATGGCAAGCAATTTAGTTAAAAAAAAAATCAAGGAGAGGGTTACCAAATCCAATGCTAAAGCCATACTTTGAAGGTGTGGCTGGTCTAAGAGAAGTACAAGTTTTAAATAGATAGTTTGGGTAGAATATTTTGACTTTAATTTCTTATAAATCAAGACTCCTTATACAAAAAAAATGATGGGAAGTGTATAGTGACTTAGGCATTCATCTGAATAATTTAGGCAGTCCAAATTCTTTACTCTGAAATATTCACACTGATTTTTTTTTTCTCATTTGCAGATAATTGCTTTAATTCTTCACTTTGGAGATAGAGATATAGTATAAGGTGGTGGTGGCAATAGGGGTGGTAATAAAAATATAACTGTCCAGAGCTTTCTCCTTTTTTAGACCAGAGCTAGAACATTATTTTTAAAATAATGAAAAGAAAGGGGCATTTTGGCAATTCAAGAAATAAGGTAGTATTCATTGTCTTATAAGTGGTGTTTGTATGGCCATCTCGATGCTTAGAGAGAGATGTGATGAAAATTTAGTAAGGCAGGGCCCATTACAAGGGTTCAATGATCACTGTAGCAAAAGGTCCTTGATCCTGTATGGTCCTGACCCCAACTCCCTTCTCCAGCAAGAACAGCCCATGCTCCCCACTTGTATAGCAGACTGCTTCCGAGATAGAGAGTCAGCCACTATTTGAGAGGAAAGGAATGTTTGCTTTTTTAAAGCCATATATTTAAAATCCAAGACCAAGAAGGAAGTTCTATACTCCCATGATTGAAAAATTAGAGTTGGTTAAAAATAAAAAGGTGAAATTGAAATATAATTTTTTTACAATGATTTTACTAACCAATATGAAAGTTCTTGGTATCTTATAAGGCTGACATTTTTGGTATTATATGATTGAATGTATCTAAATTGTAATAATTTAAAATTGACAAATATGTAAACTTCTCAGATTTACAAAACTATGTTAAAATCTTCCTGAAGATACAGATTTTTATTATTTATTTTCTTTTTGACTAGTAAGGATTTATAAATAAATGTAATGGAAAACCTTTGATCTTAATAAAGTATCTTTGAACAATATCAACATATTTTAAGTGTACTTGAAAATTGGTTTTGGCCTTGGATATTCCATTCTACTTTTATTCTGTTCTATTCTACTGTTTCCCATGGTAGAACAAAGTCTATTTTCTACTATGACACGAAGCAATTTATTCAAACTTGCCATGTCTAAAATTAAATTTTATATTTTTTTCATACACTTGCTGGTTTCATCAGGGTTGTTGGAGAAATGGAATTCACTAGTCTTGCTCTTACCCATACAGTATAGCAGTTTAAAGATGTGGAGAGATTCAGAGGGATGGACGACCCAGGACCATCCACGATGAAAACACCCCTCCCCCTCTCCACCTCCTTTCCATTAGGATTCAGGGTGTTGCGCACCTCCTCTTCCTGAGTTCCAGTCAAGCAAAAAGCAAAACTAAACTTTTTCAGCTGTGCATAGGAGGACAAATTGTCATCTGCCTATACAGACAAACTAATTAGTATTGGCCTTGCTTCAGGAGTTGAGCCATTTAGCCCCAGCTCTGCTTCTGCAGAAAGACTATACTGTGTAGTGGTTAAGAGTATGGGATGTGGGCCGGCCTGGTGGCGCACTTGGTAGAGTGTGGCGCTTGGGAGCGCGGCGGCGCTCCTGCCAAGGGTTCGGATCCCATGTAGAGACCGGTCCGCTCACTGGTTGAGCGCGGTG
>NW_007740001.1:16223-18358 GCF_000696425.1 Galeopterus variegatus
AGGAAAGCGAACCAATTTATATTTTTAACCACTGGGTATGCAATATACTTGATAACAGTTTCAAAGAAATTTCAAAGAAATGCCCCTTAATTGTATCAATGCCCTGTTGTCTGCTGCCACTCTTCTTTTCCAAGTGCTTGCCCAGATTATACTTAAGCTTCTGGAGGACAGAAAATACTGTACTTTTATTACAGCTGTCTTATACACACACACAGGCATAATTACTGCCTGTCCAAATTGTACTTATTAATCATAGAACATTCGTTTGATTGCCATATACTCTCATTTAATCCTCACAGCTATCTTGTATGGAAGGTATCTTCATATTTCACAGTTGAGAAAACTGAAGAGCAGCGCTTAAGTATCTTGCCGCCAGGACATTGGTGATGAGCAGCGGAATCAGGGTTTTAATTATCATCCAGCTTCCTCCAGCTCCATGCTGTTTTCACTACACTATGCTTCCTGGCATTGCTATAACTGAGCTAAAGCTGGAAACACGTAAGATTTCGGAAATTAGAGCAGTAATTGTTTATCCTTCTTACACATATGCAGTTTGCAGAGTTTTCTCAGAACAACGTTGCTTTAGTCAGATATACAGTAACTTGATATGCCTGTATGAGTGGGTTAATCTTCAAATTGAGGCTATTGTCAGAAGTGTACAAAAATTTATATAGCATGATATGCAATATTCTGTTTAGTCTGCCTAAGTCCCAGTCCTGAGTGATGAAACATGATTGGTCTCAATCAGTCATGACAATCTCTTTGCAGTGATTGATCTGGGCTGGTCATGCTACCAGTTCCAAGTAATGTTTTATCTGTTGGAGAAACTATAAGAAAGACACATTCTGCCCCTATTCTTTCTGTTTGATATGCTTCAATTATGTTGTGATGCTTGTTAATATGGCAGCCATAATCCTAACTCTAAACCAGAGGATGACAAAGGCCCATCTACGAAAGATGACTGAGTAAAGAGAAAAAGATCCTAAATCCATAATACTGAGCTGCTGAATCAATCCTGGGACATCTTTTCTCAAATTGTTGAATAAAAAATAAATGTTCTGATGGTTTAAGTCACTGTTAGGTTATTGTTTACTTGTTGCTGAATGCCCTCCTAATTGAAAGCAGTATCCACAAGCAACTTAGGTTACTCACTGTATCTACTTTCACTTACCAAAGGTTATCTTTTGACTCAGCTGTTACAGGCTCTGCACTGACACAACTTTTGAACTTTAAAATACTCTGGAACTTACAGGGTGGGCAAAAGCAAGAGATCCATTTAAATTTTATTTTTCTTGGGTTCCACTTTTTCTCCTCCACAATATGGATAAGAATTTAACTTCAAAATTTAAGTTTGGAGAAAGTTGTGCTTACATTTTGGGGATTTACAAGTTTATCATGGTTGTGTTCTAACTTTATTTTTTTGGTGGCTGGCTGGTAAGGGGATATGAACTGTTGATCTTGGTGTTATCAGCACCGTGCTCTAACCAAGTGAGCCAGTCGGCCACCCCTGTTCTAACTTTATCAGTCACTCAACATATCTTATAAATTAAAAGGCTGACCAAACATTAGTCAAATTTACCATTTGAACAAAGCAATACCTGTTTAATTATTTCATTTGACTTGAGCAATAATCATACCAAAAAGTCCGTTTGTTGAGCCTTTGCTCTGTGCCAGGCACTTTGCTAATTAGTAGTATATAAGCTGTTCATGATCATCGACTTCACTCAATGTAGAAAAAAATCTAAATAAAAGTATTTAAATAACTCTTGGCCTTGAGCCACAGGCCATGGTCACCTGCANAAAAAAAAAAAGGAAAAAAAAAAAAAAAAAAAAAGAGTATGGGATGTGGAGCCAGAATTCTTGACTTCAAACTACAGTTTTGACTGTTAGCAATTTTGCAACATCGGGAAAAACATCAAACCTCTCTAGCCTTTATTTTCTCATCAGAAAAATGGAGATAATAATAGTGCTTACCTCATAGAATTGTTGTGGTCATGAAATGAAAGAATGCATGTCAAAAACTTAGAACAAAACCTGGAATAGAAGTGTTCAATAATTGTGGGCTCCTGTTTCATAATGATCAATGTCATCACATCACATGATTTAAAAATAGCTGTATAAGTGTTCTTAATCAC
>NW_007740001.1:19857-20743 GCF_000696425.1 Galeopterus variegatus
CAAAGATCCCCAAAGAGATGCAACCCAAAAAAATCCTCTCCAAGCAAAGCTCAAAGACAGAGAGAATCTAAAAAGAAGCGAAAGTGCTAAGTCACCTATAAGGAAGCCCCTGTCAGACTAACAGCTGACGTCTCATCAGAAACTCTACAGGTCAGTGGAGAATGGGATGATATATCCAAAATACTAAAAGAAAAAAAACTGCCAGCCAAGAATACTATACCCAGCAAGGCTATTCTTTAGAAATGAGGGGAAAATAGTGCATTTTCCAGAGAACGAAAAGCTGTGGGAGTTCACCACCACATGACCAGCCCTTCAAGAAATCCTCAAGGAAGCCCTGAATCTGGAATCTGCAAACCAATAATCACTACCATGAATACACAAGAAAGAACAAAACACACTGATAGAAAAAAATGCAAATGAGAAAGAGAAAAAAACCTAAATCTTACCACCACAAAAAGCCATAGTGACCATGTAATAATGCCCCTACTTTATNAAAAAAAATGTAGCAGAACTCATGGACCTGAAAGATTCACTCAATGAAATAAAAAACACAATAGCTTAAGCAGCAGGCTAGAATAAGCAGACAAAAGAATTTCTGATCTGGAAGATAGTCTTTTCAAAATAACCCAGGCAGACAACAAAAAGGAAAAATTTTTAAATGAAGAAAATCTAAGAAAGCTAACAGACAGCCTTAGTGCACAAACATTCAAATCATGGGTGTTCCAGAATGAGAGGAGAAAGGAAAAGGCATGGAAAACCTATTCACCAAAATAATAAAATTTCCCAGGTATAGGGAGAGACACAGACCTTCAAATCCAGGAGGCTCAAAGATCCCCAAAGAGATGCAACCCAAAAAAATCCTCTCCAAGCAAAGCTCAAAGACAGA
>NW_007740001.1:22727-32689 GCF_000696425.1 Galeopterus variegatus
TTGCCGGATACACACACACAAAAAAAGAAATGAAACCAACCACATGCTTCCAGAAGAGAAAGATTTCAAGAGAACTGGCAGCAATATGCCAGGCAGATGCAAACACAGCAGAGGACAATTAATGATAAAATCAGTTGAATTCAGTGTTTTCTTAATTGGGTCAAAAATCTGTTCTTTAGTAATGGTATAAGCCACAAAAAGAAGAGAATTGAAGGCATAAAGCAAAAACTTGAGAAACATAATCAACAAGACCACATTATTTGGTAATCTGTAAAGCGCTTCTCTTAGACCTTGAAAAAAAAAATTGGTTATAGAGAATCCGATATCATAATTCCTCAGGCTGATCTCATAGCTACGGGAAGAATGCTTTGTCCTGAAAACAGATTACACCTTCTACTCAAGAGCCCCATTGAGCATTTACAAAACACAATCTTAAAGTAGGCCACAAGGAAAACCTCATTAAATTCCAAATATTTAAATACTCAAGTTACATTTTATGACCACAGTCCAATACCACTAAAAATGAATAATAAATAACCCCCCCAAAAAAACCTAAAAAATTGTTTTAAAATGTTCTGATCATTGAGGAAATAAAAATGAAATTGCAGATTACCCAGAAAATAACAATGAAACTATCAATCTATGGAATATGGCTAAAACTGAGCTTGGGAAAAGTTGTCACTTTAAAAACTTTTTAAGGAAAAAAAATTTAAAAAACATTGGCTCAAGCAACTCGGAAAATAATAGCATGAGTAGTATTTTGGCTAGGTTATTATAGACACTAAATTTTCCAGGAATGCACTACCATGTAAATCAAAGACTAAACATTTTTTTCAGAACTTTACTAAGAGTCTTGCACTTCTTTGGAACACTGTGCCCCAATGGCAATACCATTTGGGCTCTTGAGTCTCTAATGGGACACGTCCCACACACCCTTGCTGTGGCATACACAGTAATTACAGGCATTTGATCACTGTTGTGCTGCTTGAGCATTTACATATCAAAATATGTAGTATTTTATTTTCAATGGCTTTCCTTTTATTTCCCCTTCCATTACAATGGGGTTTCTTTTTAATTCTGCAGATTACATTATCTGTAGACTTCCTTTCAGGATAGCAAAGGGGTATTACAAAATTTCTCTTACACAAAGGGACCACTGGGTATGATAGGGGCGAGTGCTGTTGCTGTAGATGCGTGGTCATTCAAATCCCATCTATTGTACACCCTTTGAGTTTCACTGCTCAACCTGTTTCGGTGTTATATTTTGATATGATTAATACATAAAAGCATAAATTAGTATTCTTAGAAATACTACTGCTAGGAACAGACTGCTGAAGGAGAAATATCTTTAAAGTTAAAATATTTTCAAAAAATATGTAGGAGGATTAAATAAAATAATGGACATTACTAAAGACCTAAATATTAATTTAAATATTAAGCTGACAGATTCTCCCAGAACATAATCAAAAAACTATAAGAAATGAAAATTGAGAAAATGTCAAGACACAGATAGTAGATCCAAGAGATCTGGTGTCTGCCTAATAGGGTTTTCCATAAGGAGAATAGTAAGCTAGAGATATAAAATAAACAATAAATATCTCTAAATTGGAGATATGTCTTCAGATTTAAATAAAATTACCATCCAGTGCTCTACTATAATGTTGCAAAAAGATACAGATACTTTTTTTTGAAATTTTTGAACCCCAGCAGTAGAGAATTCTACAAGCTCATTGAGTGAGACAGAGACCAAGAGAAAGATGCTCCCTTCAAAGGAATGAAAAATCTGCTGGGCATCAAACATTTCATCTCGGGGCCGGCCCGGTGGCGCACTGCTGCAGTGCGCCGCTTGGGAGCGCGGCGGCGCTCCCACCGAGGGTTCGGATCCCACATACAGACCGGTTCCCGCTCACTGGCTGAGCGAGGTGCGGGCGCAACACCGAGGGTTGCGATCCCGTTGCCGGTCTGGTCTGGTGCGGGCGCGACACTGAGGGTTGCGATCCGTTGCCGGACACGAAAAAAGACAAAAAGGAAAAAGAAAAAAACCATTTCATCTGCAACAGGATAATAGATGACAAAAGACACATTATATACTAGGAAGAAAATGAGTTTGGAGCCCAGAGTTTTATAACCAGCCAGACTATCATTCGAGAGTGATAATAAAATAGTTAGGCATTCAGGGACTTAGACATTTTTATCACCCTTATATTCTTTCTGAAAAAAAAAGACTCGAAGATGCACATCAGCAATGAAAATGAAAATTGAGAAAATTTTCAGCAATAAAAATTTATGAAAGAAGGCACAAATAAAAGTGATAGTGATAAGTGAAAGAACCAGCAAAACTTAGACAATACTAAATAAAAAGGATTTGCATTCACGTCACAGCTATAAACACTTCACAGCTATTACATCATACAAATGACTTATCCTCCCTGGACCTTCCTTTTCTTATCTATAAAACAGAAGTAATAATAATAGGACTGATGCAATAGGGTTCTTTATGATACTCCACCTAAAGCCCTGAGGACGGTTGTTTGGCATCTGGTAAATGTAGAGTAGATATTAGCTATTATTGTGGAGATGGTGGGCTTCAAATTGTTAAAACATTTTTAAAGATCAATATGGCAGGTCCATCAAGAGTTAAAATACACATGCCTCTGGACCAAGCAGCATCACTGGCACACTCATATTTGTAGAGGAATGCTAATCGCAGTATAAATTATGAAAAAAATTGTAATCAACCTAACTATCGTCAGCAAGAGAATGACAAAGAATAGTATAATATAGTTTTGACTACTACACTATTTTAAAATAAGAAGTGGTTCTTTTTGTGTTATTATAATGTACACATAAATCATGTGTACGTATTGACATTCTTATGTGTAAGGGAACATATAAAATAATATGGAAAGGTACAGACCAACTGTTAATGGTGCTATGTACACCTGGGGAGTGTGGAGGTGTTGAAGAGTATGTACCTCGCTGTATTGCCTGAATTGTTTTTTATTTAGTGTGCTCTACTTTTGCAGTTCCATTTTTTAAAAATGAATAAATGCCTTGCAAATACCACTCCTCAACTTTGGTTACAACACAGTCTGAAAGTTCTTTATCTTGTAGAAAGTGTGACTTGATCGAGAATCTAGTGTATGAGATATGACAGATCTCACCTGTCCGCTCTCATTAGAAACATGCAAGGTTAAACTGTGCCCCATTTTAGAGTCCTGATCTATTATAAATACCAATATTTAAGCGCATGTTCTCCCAGTTCCCTTTCCTTTATTTTTTGTACTCTCTCCACCAAGGTGGTTTTCTCAAGTCTCCATCTTTTCCATCTTTTCTCTCTTCTGTAGGCTATCCCTGGACAATCTCATTCACCCCAATGGCTTCATCTACCAGAAGATAGGATGGGCACTAGCATTTGTTGGGCACGTATTTTGTTCTAGGAATTTTTAACGTTTCCTCATTCCCTTCTCACAACAATCTGGAAGAAGGTGGTATCCCCAATTTACAAATAAGAGCAAGGAGATTCATAAAGTCTGAGAAACTTGCCCAAAGCCATGCAGCCAATGTATGGTTGATATAGCATTTGAACTCTGAGTTGCCTGGTTCCAAACTGTTTCACTTTCCCTTAAATCATACTGTCTTCTATACATTTAAGCACACTGATGTAATTATTTATTTCTATGTTCAGTCATGATATCCATTCACTCTGTGCCTCAGTTTCCTGTCTGTACAAAGAGGATAAGAATGCCCACCCAACTAGGATTATTATAAGGATTAATTCTGAGTTAATATTTGTAATAATGTCAGAACCGTGTTTGGCATATAATAAGTGCTGTATACGTGTCTTAGTCCGTTTTGTGCTGCTATAACAAAATACCACAGACCTCACAGTTCTGGAGGCTGGAAAGTTTAAGATCAAGGGGCTGTTGTCTGATGAGTGCCTTTTTTGTTGCATCATGACATGGAAGAAGGCAAGAGAGCAAGAGAGAAAGAGTGTGCACACAAGGGGGCAAACCCACTCCCGTGATAATGCACCCACTCCCATAATAACTGCATTAGTTCATTCATAAAGCTGGAGCCCTCATGACCTAAACACCTCCTAAATGTTCCACTTTCCAATACCACCACAATAGCAATTAAACGTCAATATGAGTTTTGGGGTTTTTTTTCTTTTTTCTTTTTCTTTCTCATGACCGGTAAGGGGATCACCACCCTTGGTGTGGTGTCGCCCGCACCACGCTCAGCCAGTGAGCGCACTGGCCATTCTATATAGGACCCGAACCCGCGGCGGTAGCGCCGCTGCGCTCCTAGCACCGCACTCTCCCTAGTGCGCCACGGGCTCAGCCCTCAATATGAGTTTTGGAGAGGTCAAACATTCAAACATAGGAATAAGTATTTGTTGTTGTTTTTATTTTTTCTTAAACTCTAGATTTGCATTTCCAACTGAATCAGATTTCCTCCCTCTTAATTAACTTTCACATACAAAAATGGCCACCAGCACCTGTCAGTGCCATCTCAGAGATGTCTTTTCTTAACCCGCTGTCACTATCTTATCATCTCCTGCTGAACCTATTCCAATATCCCCCAGCTGGTCCCTACTACAGTTTGGCCCTGGTGTGATTCATCCTCAATATTCCCTGTTTGAGTGATTTTCTAAAATATTAATTTGATTATGACACTTCCTTAAATCCCTTCAGTGTCTCACAACTCACTAATAAAAAAATGAGCAAAAGATTGGAACACTTCACAAAAGAAAGTATAGAAATGTCCAATAAGCATCTGAAAAGATGTTCAACCTCATTAGTCAACAGAGAAATGCAAATTGAAACTACAGTGAGTCACTACTATATGCCCATTAGGTTGATTAAAATTAAAAAGACTAATCATGCCGAGTTTGGCAAGGATATGGAGCACCTGGAGCTCTCATACATTACTTGAGGGAAGGAAAACGGTGCCGCCACTTTGGAAAACAATTTTGTAGCTTCTTAAGTTAAACATACTTCTACCATGTAATGCAGTCATTTCATTCCTAGATATTTACCAGTGAAAAATGGAAAAATATGTTCACATAAAGACTTGTACATAAATGTCCATATCAGCATGATTTGTAACAGCCCCAAACTGGAAACAACCTAAACATCTATCAACAGGCAAAAGGATAAGCAAATTACAGCATAGCCATACAATGGAATAAAACTCCGCAATAAAAAGGAGTAAGCTAATGAAACATGCAATGATATGAATGAATTTCAAAATCGTCATGCAGAATGGAAGAAGCCAGACGAGCAAAGCAAACATACTATATGGTTTCATTTATAAACTGTTTTAGAAAATTCAGAGTGATCTGTAATGACAGAAAGCAGATCAGTGATTGCCAGCGAATATGGGAGGGGGTGGGAAGAAAAGGGGACTGCAAAAGGGCACCGAGAAACTTTTTGGGATAATGGATATGTTTGTTATTTTAATTATGGTAATGACTTCTCAGGTGTATACACTTGTCAAAACTGATCAAATTATACACTTTAAATATTGTGCAGTTTCTTGTACTTAAATTGTACCATAATAAACTCGTTAAAAAAAAAAAAAAAGGAGGGAAAAGAAAAAGAAAAACCAATGTAGAGACCTGGCTCCTAGGCATCTACAAAACAAAGCAGGACAAGACAGCCCAACCCTGGTATAAAAAAGTCTTCTATGATCCATTCTCTGGCTGGATTTTGAGCCTCATCTCCGTTCTTGGAGCTCCCCAGCACTTCACATGAGTCTCCATTAGCACTGCTCAGATTGTGTTCTAATCATTTGCCTTTCGCTTTGTCTGCCCTGCCTTCCCTTCTCTGCAAGATGAATGCAGAAAGTGTTTAGTTTTATTGGTTTCCTCTCTCTCTCCTGCAATGCCTGACATCTCAATAATTTGTGCAAAGGTGGGAGGAATCATGGAGATGTATTTAACTAGACAGTGCAAGAGCGTTTGGTAGTCTCTGGAAGTACTACCCTGTGTAACTGATACTTAAGACTGATGGATAGGTCCTGAGAAAGAAGGAAAATTACCTTGTGACTTTTCACATTGAGGTCTTCAGCTGATGGAAATATACAAGGCCATTATCCAGCAGACTGCCATTTCCTGCCATGAGGTACAAATACCAACTGTAATGAAAACTCAGGGCCAGGTTCTCTTAAAAATTAGAGAATAAAAAGCTGGCCCCTAATTTTCAGGCACATTTTACAGCCCATTATGGGCTAGAGGATATTCTTTAGAATTTTCAGGTAGCTGAGCTGAGCAAAATATTTTCGTAAAGTATAATTCATTTTGCCCCATATTCCCTAAAGATCAGTTCCATTTAACTTTTTTTTTTTTTCCCCCTGAAAACCAGTGTACTATCAGGGCTCAGCTCTTATTAGGTAGGCTAGCAGGAGACATTGTTATATACAGGAAGTTACTTAGTTGGGGTCTTTTTAGCTCTGCATCTCATGTATCCAAATTTGAACTCACCTCACACCAAAACTCTGCCTCCTTCTGTATTCTCAAGCTTAATTAACAGCTCCACTGTCCCTCCAATGTGTCCAGCTAGAATGCTCAGTTTACCTTCCGTATTCCTATCTTTCCCTGTGGTGGCAGAATTCTGAGATGACCCAGGATTGTCATTGTCTAGTGTACACACACCTTCTCCCAGTTACTCAACCAAATACTAATCTAGGTGCTGCTAAAGGGATTGTGCAGATGTAATTAAGATTCCAAAAGGCTGGCTGGTTAGCTCAGTTCGTTAGAGTGAGCCTTATAACCCCAAGGTCATGGGTTTGGATCCCGGTACCGGCCAGCCCCATTAAAAAAAAAAAATTCCAAATCAGTTGACTTTAAACAAGGGAGATTATTTTGGCCTAATCCGGTGAGCCCTTCAAAGAAGAGGTCAGGATTTTCCTGAAGAAAGAAATTTGCAGTGTGGGAGCAATTTAACACCAGGGAGATTCTCTGTTGCTGGTTTTAAAGATAGGAGGCCACCCGGCGAGGAATCCAAGTGGCCTCTAGGAGCTGAGAGCAGCCCCCAGTTGACAATCAGCGAGAAACTTCAGTCCTACAACTGCAGAGAACTGAATTTTGCCAACAGCCCCATGAGCTTAAAAGAAGACCTGAGCTCCAAATGAGACGAGCCCTGCCCACAGCTCAATGTTAGCCTTGTGAGACCCTGAGCAGAGGACCCACCACGCCATGCCTGGACTTCTGGCCTATAGAACTGTGAGCTGAAAATCAATGTTGTTTTAAACTGCTGTTTGTGGTAAGGTGTTACACGGCAGTACAAAGCAAATAAACTCACCCCCTACACGCATTCAGCCACCACGTCCTGTCAGCAGTCTCTTAGCTCCGTCCTCTCCTCTCTGCTTTCTCTTCTGCTGCCTTTGTTCGGAAGCTCATCATCTCCTTCCTCAACCGCATGATGAGCTTGCTGGTCCCATTGCTGTGAGCACCTTCCCTTTCTGTCCCTCCTGAACACTGTCACTAGTCATCCCCTCTTCTCCCCCTCCTTCCTCTTGCCATGTGTGTCCCACCTCTGGGCCTCGGCCTGTTTGTCCCATCAACAGTTTCCCATTTCTGTAGTGGAGAAGCAGCTAACAAGGACACGTAGAGCAGGTGCGCATGCTTCATTTATGAAAGAAACACTTATTGAGTGCCTGCTGTATATCCAGCCCAAGGACACGTAGAGCAGGTGCGCATGCTTCATTTATGAAAGAAACACTTATTGAGTGCCTGCTGTATATCCAGCCCGTGCTTGGGATGGGCATTAGTGAATTGACTTGTGCACAGTCCCTGACTTCAAGGCGCTCACATTGTAGAGGGAGAAATAGGCCCACGAGTTGGGACTCATGAGGCCAGGTGCTAAGAGCAATCATCGAGATGTGCATG
Source organism: Galeopterus variegatus (assembly GCF_000696425.1). Classification (NCBI taxonomy): domain Eukaryota; kingdom Metazoa; phylum Chordata; class Mammalia; order Dermoptera; family Cynocephalidae; genus Galeopterus; species Galeopterus variegatus. The sequence goes on from NW_007740001.1 coordinate 30,622, forward strand.
TGGAAGCTCAAAAGGGGATCCAACCCACTGAACAGAAGGGACAAGATGTGGGAGGGAAGAGGCTGGAGGATAGAAAATTAAGGATTGTTGCAACGTGTGAGCTGAATCTCAGTGGATATCCAGGAGTTAATCAGGAAAAGGGAGGGTGGGAGTGAAGGGCAGGAGCCAGGGGGTATTTCACAATACCAGAGACATAAGGAAAATTGTGGAAGTGAGGCACCGTGTAGTAAAATACAGGTATTTAGGATTACCAAAGTACAGAGCTAAAGTCAAGCAATAGTGAGAAAGAAATGAGATTGGAAAGACAAGAACCAAGATCAGTAGGCCCCTGGTGATCTTGGGCCAGAGGTTCCAAAACTTTAAGGTGTGTATCACTGACATACATATAGGAAAGTTCAGTGCATTGGGAGTGGGGCAATGAAAATAGTAAATGTACGCTACGTACTTGCAAGGTTTGAATGAGATTGGTGGTAAATAGAGGCTGGATCTTGCTATGGGAACTATCAAAGGAGAAGTATTCTAGGAGTACATATTTGAACATATTTATAGATTGAAGGGAAGGAGACTGTAGAGGGAGAGGCTGAGGATATAGGAGGGAAAAGGAGTGTTCTAAGGAGCAAGGTCGTGGAAGATGTGAGAAGTTCAAGGGTCAAGGGCACCAGAGGAGAGTAAGCCTTCCACAGGCAAGTCGCCTCCTCATCTGAGAGTAGAGAAAGAGAAGGGGAGTGTTTGTAATAATGTCCAAGTGACCTTAATTTTCTTCATAAATTAGGAGGCAAGATTCATTGCTGAGTCAGTTCTTAGAGTTAGTTTAGTGACCAAAAAAAAAAAAAAAAAAAACTCAAAAAACCTTATCTCATTGACTGGCATAGAAAAGCATTGCATGTTGTATCTCTTAGAATTCCTTTAGTTTTAAGTGTCAAGATACCGTGGCCAAACTGGCATCAGTAAAAAGGTAGTTTGCTTTTGTACCTGGATAGCTTCAGGGCTTGAGATGGTGCTTGATGTGGGGACTCCAGCAACATTATCAACACCCGTCTCTCTGCCTCGAGGCACAGGGCTTGGCCCAGCTTGCTGGACTTTCTTCCATGCACTGACTTCATCTCAGACAGGTTCTCTATTTTGGGTTATAAGCCAGCTGTAGTACGAACGGACTCCAAGACAGCTGGAAGAACAGAAGTCTTCAGGAAGCTTCTGATAAAGCCCTGATGCTTACTGTAGTTGGACCAGCATGGGTCCTGTGCTCCACCCCTGATTTGAGAAGCCTGATATTAGAGAGGGGAGAGGTTCTCCATGGTGGTAGCATGTAATTACCTGGAGAGACTCTTGGAACACAGGTCGGGGCCCCACCCTAGAGTGTCTGACTCAAGAAGTCTGATATTAGAGAGGGGAGAGGTTCTCCATGGTGGTAGCATGTAATTACCTGGAGAGACTCTTAGAACACAGGTCGGGGCCCCACCCTAGAGTGTCTGACTCAAGAAGTCTCAGGTGAGGCCTGAGAACTTGCATTTCTAACAAATTCCCAGGTGAGGCTGATGCTGCCAGTCCTGGGACCAGACTTTGAGAACAGCTTCTCTAGAGATAATGTGAGTACAGCTACCCAAGAAGAAGAAATGCCTGCTACCCCCACTCTCTGCTCTTCAGAGCCAGGCCAGGGAAACATAATTTCTTCCACACAGAATGGAAGACCTGGTTCCGCAGTTAGAAATAAGACAGTGAGAAGTGCCAAAGCACAAAGCACAGTGGTAGGGTCACAAGTGACATGACAGTGTCTTTCTTCACATTTGTAGTTTTCAAAGAATTCTTCCAGGTTTTTTCCTCGCAGCAACAGGAGGAAAATTTTTTTTTTTTTTTGCTTTTATTGTTTTTTGATTTAACTCCTGATGTGTGGATTTCTGCTCTTTAAGTCAAATAAAAAGAGACTCCTGCTCAGATAGTAAATTTTGACATTCCTATAAATGTTACTATCTGTTCTTGTCATCTTATATTTCACCCATCCTTATATACTTTTTTTAATTTTTATTTTGTCAATATACAATGTAGTTAGTTATTGTGTCCCATCACCGAA
>NW_007740002.1:0-10407 GCF_000696425.1 Galeopterus variegatus
GTTGGGTAGAGACAATCTTATCTTACTAGGCAAGGAACGAGGTAAGAGGGAAGAGTAAACCGATCGCCCAATGCTGGTGCACAAGCAGCAGCTACAAAACCAGAACGTTTCCAAACAGGAGCTGCTGACCGTATTTCCTACCGTCTCTACTCACTCATGTTCAAATGATCGTTGTAATCAGTAAAGGACATTTAGAGTATAAAATCGCAGCACCTGTAAGTGATCATGTGAGAGATCCTTGCTATAAGAGTTAATGTTAAAATTGTATTTCCAGGTATTCCCAAAGACTATGTAAGAAAATGATCAGATAAACTAGTCAAAAAGACTCCCCTTACTAAATGAAGGCATAGGCCCTAAAAGTAACTTGTTTCATTTGATAAATGCCTTATAAAACTTATATTCAATCACATATAACAAAACCAACAAGGAGACCAGAAAATCACAGCTTTCACTGATTTAAACAATAGCACTAAAAGCAAATTTACATGATTTTATAAAAATAAAAATAATGATTAATAATTAACTGATAGAAAATGCAAAACATTCAGATTTCACCATACACTGTAAGTACTATAACAATAGGGGGACCGAGAAAAAACCATTCCAGTGATGGCACGCAAGGTATTTAAGGAGGTAGAGGTACAGACTAGCAGCAGGGAAAAGAGAAATCAAGCATTTAATCATCACGTAATCATTAAGTCCACCGAGAAAGAGATAGAAAGCTTACCTTTTCACCATTAACGCTAACACTGAGAACCCCAATGCTGACTTGCAGCCAGCAGTCAGTTGGATTGAGTGCACTAAGGTGAGTTTGTGAAGCAATACCGACACAGCAAGCATGAGGAAACCGCAGCTCCTCAGGTACTCTTACATTCCCTGCGTTAAGAATAAGGCATGTCAAAATGCAAGTTACAACAGATTAAAAGCACAATTGGTTCAATGGAAATTATTATGTAAGACTACCTGTTTACACTCAAGAGCTACAGTACCAAGAGCAGCTTGACATTGTAAAAGCCTCAGCAGAGGCCTGCGAACAATTAGCCTAGAGGAAAAAACCAAAACTGATCAAGGGCTGGCTACTTAGCTCAGTTGGTTAAAGGACAGTGTTATAACACCAACATCAAGGGTTCGGATCCCCATAAAGGCCAGCTGCCAAAAAAAAACCCAAAAACAAAAACAAAAAATCCTGATCAAACTCTCAATTACAGCTAATCAACTCTTTGATGTTATTACCAGTTAGTAATTTCTTCCTCTTCTCACTATAAACTACTGCCTAACCTAAAAAGAAACTACTAAAGTTCTAACTTTCCAGATGTGCACAACTACTGAGATTTCTAATAATACCACCAATCTTTTCATCGTCCTCATGCAGTTACTTTGGAAGGCAGACACACTCCACTGGGTGTGTGTACCACAACTTGAAAAGTACAGCATCCAGCTCTGCTGAACAAAGTGACTGTCAGCAAGACAGAAGCAACCCCACAGACAAGAGTAGAGAGTAGAAGAGCGCACTCTGTCACTACGATCACAGCTACACCTCAAAGGCCTATCTACAAGGTGGAAGGTGATTCACTCATTCTGGGATCCATTTCCAAATTGAAAAAAAAAAACCAAAAAACCAAAAATCCACTGCGGAGCAAAAGAAGGATAAGGATGACAAAGGCATAAGCAGCTTTTCACCTGCTTAAGTTTTAATGTTTTTCTAAGCCAATTTCAGGAACCCTTGCACAGAAATAGTTATGGTGTTCCCAATTTAGGACAAAGAAAAAAGACAACAAATTAAGACCAACCAGTAAGTATCTCCTTGAAACAAACTGGTTTTATGGTCTCATTTGAGAAAATTCAACTTTTAAATAATAGCAAGCAACAATAATAATAGAGAAAAAACATCTTACCAAATCCTGACATCATTCCTGAATCCCACGGTTCAATTCCACAATTTGCACCAACAGATTGCACAGGAAAAGGTTTTGCTGTGCTTAGCAGGTTCTGATTTAAGGCATTAGAATATGGGTTACAAAGGGAAGAGGTACTCATCAATCCAGAGCCGATATTTGGTCCTAGACAAAGTCCCACAGCCACCGAGTTCTGCACATGCTCTCCTGGGACTGCAGGGTAAGGACAGCTTCCTGAGAACCCACAGACTGTGGCGCTGCCAGCATGGCACTGAGGGAAAGCAACACTTCCAGCTGAAGACAGTGCTCCCAAATACTGCTGGGCAAAGGAAGCTGTGCTAAGAGAATGTGGAGTCAAGAGCATAGGAGCTGCAGCCGGCACGTTCTGCATCGCAGCAGCACAACCAGGAACCATGACACTGGGAACAGGCATATGCTGGGTTCCAGAGGTGGGCCCATTAGTGACTGGGCCACAGAATTCACTGCTGGCAGTTGACATATCTGTAGAGGTTATTCTTTGATCTTCTCTCACAGACTCCTGGCATGACACAGGGAGGTGTGACATGGCTGCCCCAGCCTGAGGGCTCAGACCTGACTTTCTAAGGAGAGCCAAACTGATCAGGTCCAATTCACTGGGGTTTAGTGTCAAACCTACCTGACTTGTTTCTGACAGATCTCCATTTTTGGAGGAAGAATCTTTACTGGCTCTAAAGTTAGATTTTATGTCTTCGAGTTTGCTATCCAGAGAAGTAGTTTCAATCAGTTTTTTCATATCATTGTTGATCTGGATAATAGATGATAATGTTCCTTTTCCTCTACTCTGAAGTGGAACGTTTTCTCTTGACTTTTCCACGGGCTGTTCCTCTGATGGAGCTGGACTGGCTTGAATAATCGTGGTGCTCAACTCACTGGTGATATCACTCTGAGTGTGACAAAAATATTTTTAAAATAATCCAGATAAACTGAATATAACAAATTCAAACGATGCTGACAGTCTCAAGTAATGTAATAAAAAGATCTACATTACATTATCCCTCTGAAAAAGTAGGTTTACACAAAAAAAGTAGTTTTGCAGTTGTGAAATGCAGGCTTACATTAGAAAATCTGCATTCATTGTTTTATAAAAAGAATTATAATATGAGGAAAATAAATAGGAGGTATACACTAATTACATCTGAAAATTTTACATAGATAAAAGACCAGTCAAGTAATTTTTTTGCAAATTTAAGAGATTTCTTCCTGTAAACTTTATAATAAAACTCTAAATAAATTAGTAACAAAGGAGTGTGTAGTGGGTTAGAAATCTTGATTCTCCTTTGATCTTAGAATAGGACTTTTAGGTAAACGCATGCATGGGGCTATAGCCCTTGAGTAGGGGACAACAGTCCATGATAAGTTTGGCAAAAGCCATCTAATCAATTCTAATCACTATTTAGGGATGGGATTGTGTACTTGATTATTTTAGGTCGCTGGTTTGATTCCAGCTCAAAGGACTATTGACTATTTAACCTACTCATTGTTCTTAACATATGCTAAGGAAACTGCTTGAACGCTGTTTAAATATGCTAAGGAAATCGCTGTAGGAAGTATGTGGAAAAGAAAATGTTTGCTAAGGACAAGCTGTTTGTTTGATGGATCAACTTAGCTTTTTATAAATTGCATTCTGGAATGTCACATTGTTAATTTTACTGCTATTACTGGTTTCAGTTGTTTAAAGCTGAACTTAGCCATAAGTCACTTCTGTAACTCCCTGTTTTTATGCCTTTCTTTGATGACTTCATCAACTGATTTTTCTTGTGAAACTTCCTTGTCTTGTCAATAAAAAGAAAGGCTGATTTTGAATCGGGGCTGCTCCCCTGATGTGCGGCAGTCCCTCCAGGCCTTATTCATGTTACCTTGAGTGATTCTTTTTTTCCGTCTCAGTTGCACAGAGGGAAGTGTAACAGTGGGGGCAAGTAAGCTTTCAAATGGTGTCAACAGCTGGTTAAGAATCAACACGAAGCAGCTACTGGGCCCTCCCCTCCCATTATCTGTCTTCACTGCTGCGTATGCTGAACATGTTAATTTTTACGAGTAGTAAGCTTTTTTCAATTTCTAAACTTGCATGGTTCTATTTTCTTAAGTATGAACTAATGAATGTTTACATACTTATTTCTTTATAATGCATAACCTGAAGGGTGATATCTATAGCTCTGCAGGATGGACCGGCTGGAATTTATACACAAGTCATACTTATCCCTCACTGGTTATTTTTGGTACTTGGTTTGGAAATTTCTCCTGGACAAAGTTTTAGAAACAAAGACACTGAACAACAATGACCAGATTATTGGCCAGTTGTTAATATAACAAATGATATGTACTCAGGAGTGACTTATTAGGTGACAAGCATTGCCCTCATATATTATTCTTCCTCATAGATGAAGAAACAGGTTTTGGGAAGTTTAGTATTCTGTCTGAGGAAGTAGCAGAGGAGAGGTTGTCTGACTCCATAACTCAGCTCTTAAGCACTATGCTAGGAATATATAGGCTCAATATCTAAAAGTAACATCAAAAAGATAACTTTCAATGAAATAGGCATAATGTTTTATCTAACTTTACATCATATATTTCACGTCTCTAGTGCATATATTTAGAGCTCAGTGGAGGAGGCCTACACAGCACACCTACAAGTCATACTTAGCTCACTGTAAAAATGAATTCTGTCACATTCACAAAATACACACACAGAGATAATAGCACACTAGATTTTCCTGAATAAACCTCTCGTGTCTCCTCTCCTATCCCCCAGCTATGACTTTAGCCCAAGCCCGCAGTCTGTTGCCTGAATGACTACCATAGCCTCATGTCATATCTCCCAGATTCTAATCTTGCTCCCCGCTTAATCCCTCTGTCATGCAGCTGTTGGAGTAATCTTTTAAAACATTGAAATTGATCAAGTCAGTGTCCCACTTAAAAGCCTTCAAACTTCCAAATTTTACATCCAAGACTCTTCATTCACTGCAGCCATCCTAAACTTCCTGGAGTGCCTCAAATGCAGCATGAATCTCACAATCCCACACCCTCCTCCAATTGTTACTCTGCTTCCTCCCTCCTTAACTCCAAGTAATCCTGCAAAATATGGCTTCAATATATTACTCCTCCCACAAACCTTTGCTGAACCATCCCCCACTCATATTTTTAGTCTCCTCCTTCTGAATCCCCATAGCATATATGCAGTACATATTACATTTCACAGTGTCTTCTACCACACTGAGAGCTTTTTGAGGGCAGATACTAAATGTTTGTACCTCTAGTGCTCACCCAGCATGAAGAACTATTTATACACACACTAATTCATTTTAAAGGTAAAATAGTAAGAAGGAATTATAGAGGCTTGAGCTTCAGTCTGAATCAAATATCAGGAACATTTTATAGCTGGAAGCCTTTCTAAAAATATAATCCAAGTACCTGCCCACCTTATGGTCCTCTGGGTCATAACCTGTAGCTGTGGTAGGATAGGTGCTCTCTTGTTCAGACACATAGGTCAGCCTGCTCACACTAGCATGCGTATATGTCAATTGAGACAACTCACTCTCACAGGGGGGCTTCTGATGATGTGCTGTTGAACCAAAAGACTCTACAGCACACCTGAAAGAGAGAAGAATATCTCATGATTGGAATTATCCATTCCTTTACTTAACATTATCTACATTAGTGGGGAGGGGAAGGGAATTCCTTCTTGCCCAAAATCTTGCAAATAACTCAACTAAGCATTCATTGTTTACACTTTATCAAAAATTGTAAATTATATTCCTACTGAATGAAGTATCTGGTAAGCTACTGTAAAAGAAAAATGTCATGGTATTTTCATTAATAAATACCATATGCAGATATACAATGTTAGCTATCCACCCAATAAAAATTTATTGAGTATCTTATATACAGCAATGAACAAAAACATACAAATATTCCTGCCCTTGGAGAGCAAAGAATAAGAAAATAACGATGTAGAAAGGGCAAAAAATGGGAACAGTCATATTACACTGATAGGAATATAAGGTGGTATAACTTTCAGCTGGATAATTAAGTGATACAGATCAAAAGCCTCTTGACTTAGATATTCTACATCTAGAAATTTATCCTAAGAAAAATTAATGATAAGTATAAAGATATCACAAAAAAGACAAGTCATCACATAGCTATTGGCAATAACGTAGAAAATCTTAAATGTCACATAGGAGGAACTAGGTTAAGGGAATTATGGAACAAACACACAAAAAACACTATGCAGTCTTTAAAAATCATGCTGTTGAAGGCTGGCTCAGTTGAGAGCCAGCTCAGTTAGTGCTGATATCACCAAGGTCCAGGGTTCAATACCTGTATTGGATTACTCCTCCCACAAACCTTTGCTGAACCATCCCCCACTCATATTTTTAGTCTCCTCCTTCTGAATCCCCATAGCATATATGCAGTACATATTACATTTCACAGTGTCTTCTACCACACTGAGAGCTTTTTGAGGGCAGATACTAAATGTTTGTACCTCTAGTGCTCACCCAGCATGAAGAACTATTTATACACACACTAATTCATTTTAAAGGTAAAATAGTAAGAAGGAATTATAGAGGCTTGAGCTTCAGTCTGAATCAAATATCAGGAACATTTTATAGCTGGAAGCCTTTCTAAAAATATAATCCAAGTACCTGCCCACCTTATGGTCCTCTGGGTCATAACCTGTAGCTGTGGTAGGATAGGTGCTCTCTTGTTCAGACACATAGGTCAGCCTGCTCACACTAGCATGCGTATATGTCAATTGAGACAACTCACTCTCACAGGGGGGCTTCTGATGATGTGCTGTTGAACCAAAAGACTCTACAGCACACCTGAAAGAGAGAAGAATATCTCATGATTGGAATTATCCATTCCTTTACTTAACATTATCTACATTAGTGGGGAGGGGAAGGGAATTCCTTCTTGCCCAAAATCTTGCAAATAACTCAACTAAGCATTCATTGTTTACACTTTATCAAAAATTGTAAATTATATTCCTACTGAATGAAGTATCTGGTAAGCTACTGTAAAAGAAAAATGTCATGGTATTTTCATTAATAAATACCATATGCAGATATACAATGTTAGCTATCCACCCAATAAAAATTTATTGAGTATCTTATATACAGCAATGAACAAAAACATACAAATATTCCTGCCCTTGGAGAGCAAAGAATAAGAAAATAACGATGTAGAAAGGGCAAAAAATGGGAACAGTCATATTACACTGATAGGAATATAAGGTGGTATAACTTTCAGCTGGATAATTAAGTGATACAGATCAAAAGCCTCTTGACTTAGATATTCTACATCTAGAAATTTATCATAAGAAAAATTAATGATAAATATAAAGATATCACAAAAAAGATAAATCATCACATAGCTATTGGCAATAACGTAGAAAATCTTAAATGTCACATAGGAGGAACTAGGTTAAGGGAATTATGGAACAAACACACATAAAACACTATGCAGTCTTTAAAAATCATGCTGTTGAAGGCTGGCTCAGTTGAGAGCTAGCTCAGTTAGTGCTGATAACACCAAGGTCCAGGGTTCAATACCTGTACTGGCCAGCAGCCACCAAAAAAAAAAAAAAATCAAGCTGTTGAATACTATCCTTCAGCTCAGAAAGATGTTCATGATATATTAAGACAAAAAAAAAGATCAGAAGCAAAAAATAGTGAGACCCCCCCCGCCCCCAACAAACTAGTATTACCTTATTTTGTCAATACCCACCAGCTCAGATGCCAAGGAAAGGGGAAACAGACTGCATCTCTTGAGGGGAAATGCCAAAGTCACAGTGCAAAAGAGCACAGGGGATAGGACACAGCGTCAAGCCATCTTTGGAAACAGTTTCCACACATACTGAATGCTCTGCCACTTGCTTCAGCTCAACCCTTAAATTGACTGAATTTTACCCCCCCCCCTTTTTTTCTTTTTGCACAAAGTTCAGAGTACTCAGCTAGGTAATCGGCACACAGAGAAAATTCAAATTTGAATTTTGGACTTTTAAAAATCCCCAAATGAAGACTGCACTGTCAAAATACTAGTTTCTAACCAAATTATTGGAAACAAATTATTATTAGCCAAATTGCTTCAGGACTATTGCTGTGGTTTGAATGTGTCCTTCAAATGTTCATGTGTTGGAAACTTGGTTCCCAGTACAGCAGTGTTGAGAGGTGGGACCTTTGGGAGATGATTGGGTCATAAGGGCGCATCCTCATGGGTGAATGGACTAATGGGTTATTCAAGGGAATGGGCTAGTTATCAAAAGAGTGTGTCTTTTATAAAAGCCAGGTTAGCCATCATAAGCACCCTCGTCATGTGATGCCCTGCCTCAGGATCTGCAGAGTCCTCACCAGCAAGAAGGTCCTCACCAGCAAGAAGGCCTGCACCAGAGGTGGCTCCTCAACCTTGACTTCCTAGCCTCCCAAACTGTAAGAAATAAGTTTCTTTTCTTTATAAATTACTGAGTCAGTGGCATTCAGTTATAGCAACAGAAAAATGGACTAAGGCACCAATTACATGGGTTTCTGTATGCACATGGATACAGCTACACACACACACACACACACACACACACACACACACGATACAGCATAAAGAAAGTTGTGGGTCACTGTGGTACTGTGTTGTGTTAATTTGGCTCCTTTTGCTGACAGAAATAAATGCACTTAGCTTAAATTACCAAAAGTACGACAAATGAACTGCAGGAACACATGTGGAAATAAAAGGAGAGAAATTTCAGTCAAGAGATCAGACTTCAAAGGAATCCAAAAACTGCCCAGGTGCTGGCCACACAGAGACTTAGAGGCTACTCTGGAATTAGAATCTCTAAATTGGCTCTGCAGACCAGCTAGAAACTAGCTAGGAGCCAGGAGACCAGCTAGCAAGAGTGCTAAAGAGCAGCAAAACTTACCAGGTAAAGTACAATCACCAGAAAAACGTTACCACTGAACAGAAGAAATTTTGACCAACATTTCACCATGAATATCAAAACACTTAATGAAGCAATCACCTCTATGAACAATAATCATAAAGCAGAAATACAAACTATTAAGGATGAGACAGATGAAGGAAGAGAGGACATGAAGAGAAATCAGGAAGAAATGAAATATGAACTGGTAGGAACCAGAAAAAAAGTAGGAAAAAAGATCTCAGACCCATTTCATCGCAATAAAAAAAGTATTTAAGAAGGATTTCGGGCCGGCCCGGTGGCGCACTGTAGTAGTGCGCCACTTGGGAAGTGCGGTGGCGCTCCCGCCGAGGGTTCGGATCCCACGTACAGACCGGTTCCCGCTCACTGGCTGAGCGAGGTGTGGGAGCAACACCGAGGGTTGCGATCCCGTTGCCGGTCCCGGTCCGGTATGGGTGCAACACTGAGGGTTGCGATCCGTTGCCGGACACGAAAAAAAAGACAAAAAGGAAAAAAAAAAAAAAAAAGAAGGATTTCAATAAAGACAAATATATACAAAATTAAAATCTACAGTGGCAGCAATGAAAAGCATGGTTAATACTACAGAAAATTAGTGATGCAGAAGATACACACCTAAACAATTATCCCTTATTATAGACTTACATAAAAGTGAGGGAAAAAAAAAAAAAACAGTCATGGATGACCAGAGAAGGGAGTATCAGCTAATGGCCAACTGCTGTACTCAAAAGAAGGCAAGAAGAAGTAGAACACATGCAATAATCCATGGTAACAGAAAATAAAACTTTCTTCAGCAGCAGAAAGAAATCATGCATGCAGAAGTTACCACATTCCAGGAAAGTCAACTGAAAGAGACTCACATGTTCATTTGAAGTTGATGAGGGAAAATAGTGGTAGAACCATAAAATAGAGCCAGAAATTTAGTCTTAGACAAAAATGCATACTGTGCAACAGGAGAATGTATGGACTGCTACTGAGCAGTAAACATGATTAGCTACTGATACATGCAACCACAGGGAGCAATCTCAAAAACATGTTAAGTGGAAGAAGCCAAGCACAAAAAGGAACCTCCTGCATGATTCCATTTATATAAAATCCAGGAAAAAACAAAACTGAACTATGGTGACACAAATCAGAAGGTGGGTGCCAGGGTGGGGAATAGAGAACCGACTAGAAAGAAGCAAGAGTAGTTAATGGAGCGATGGAAATGTGCTACATATTTCGGGGGGTGGTGGTTACACAGGTGTACATAAGTGGCAAAAACTCATCAGATGAAACCCCTAAGATATGTTAATTATACTACAATAAAAATATAATACAAAAATGCACACTGGGAAATTGTAAAATTGGGTGAGGAGTGGCCGACAACTGGACTACAAGCTTGCTAGTAGGCTAAACCTTAACTCTGAAGTATTCATGGATTAAACTATACACCAGACACTGACCAACAGACTCCAACTGGTATTTGCTTTACTAAGTCTGGAAGCAAAAAAACATATGCTAAGCAACTCAGCAACACAAGGTCACTCTCATATTGTATTCTCCAGC
>NW_007740002.1:11497-20896 GCF_000696425.1 Galeopterus variegatus
ATCTGGCCATATGCCAAGTTTCTGAGAAAATTCAGTATTTCCCTATGGCATGTTACCCACATTTCATAAATAAATTTTAAGAGTATATAAAAAAACAAAATAAAACAGGTGGGTCTGAGAGTGAGACCATTCAGCCCTGTATTTTGGCTCTGATCATGCAGTAAAGGGCAGTTTAGAAGAGAAAGATCACAAAATGTAAGTCATTATAGAAAATTTATAGTTTTTATTGAATGCCGTCATAAACATTTTTTAAAATGTCAAAACCAAAGAAAATAAGTTGAAATTGTAAAGTATACAAGGGGAGAAAGAGACATTGCAGAAAACCCTGTCAGGAACCTAGATATAAGATATGGGAAATGTAAACAAAATGAAAGAGAAATGAAGAGGCACACCAGTGCAGTGACAGAACAATTCAGTATATTTGACAACAGGGTGGATACATGAATCCACACTGGTGACAAAGTGACATTGAACTCTACCCACACATGGTACCCATGTCAAGTTCCTGGCTGTGATACTGCACTATAATTAGATATAACCAGTGGGGGAAACTGGGTGAAGGGTACACAGGACCTCTCTACACTACCTTTGCACCTTCCTGTAAATCTATAATTATTACAAAATATAAAAAAAAAATTTTTTTTAAAGGATTAGAGAGAAAAATAAATGCAGAAGTCAAGCAAAATAGATCCCACATATGCATCACTAGAGTTCCTGGGGTGGTGGGGGGGAATGGAGCAGAACCAGTATTTTCAGAAATAATTCAAAAAGTTTCCTTAAATAAAAGAATGCCTGACGCCATGTACTGAAAGGGTATATACTGTATGACAGGGTGTATTAATCCATCTTCCATTGCTTACAACAGAATACCTGAAACTGGATGATTTATGGAAAAATGAAACTTATTTCCTACAGTTTTGGAGGCTGGGAAGTCCAAGGTCCAGGGGGTGCACCTGGTGAGGGCTGCCTTCTTGGTGGGAACTCTCTACAGAGTTCCAAGGTGGTGCAGGGTATCACACAGAGGGAAGAGCGAGACTTAATGTGCTCACTTGCTGTCCTTATATAGCTGCCAGTCTACTCCCTGATAACCCACTAAACCATTAACCCATGAATGGATTAACCCCTCCAATGCGCATAGTACTCATGATCCAATCAGCTCTCAAAGGCCCCACCTTTCAAATGCGGTAGTCAGATTTCCCACCCTCTTAAAAACTGTTACAATGGGGATCAAGTTTCCAATGCATAAACTTTTGGAGATACATTCACACCACAGCAGAGGGCAAAATAACAGTAGAGTCAACACAGAGATACAGCTTAGTAAAATTACCAGACTTGAAAAATAAAGAATCTTCATTTTAGCAAAGCCTTGCAAAAAGATCAAGTCAATTCAACCCCCCAAACAATTAGGCTCATCTCAGATTTCCCTCCAATATTCTATAGAAACAGTAAAGTGATCCCTATAAGAAACTTAAAGGAAGAAAATAAAAGCCAAAGATTTTAAACACACCACAACATGTCATAGCCAGATGACCTTCAAATTTACTTTGGCTGGGTGACTTCTAATGTCTTTCAAAATATGAATTTAACTGTTAAAGAAGAAGTGGCTGTATACATGAAAAAGTATTTCAAAATGAGGCATCCACAAGGGGTCATTTAAACACAAAAGACCTAAGCTCTCCACTGATGTTTAGCTCCAGCTGACCTATGTCACATTTCAGGTGAAGATGCAAAATGTCAATGGCAGCTTGGTAAAGACTTAACAGATAACTTTGCAATCCAATATTTTGAAATGAAATAAAACTATATTTAACAGTTTTGATAATTTCATTTGTTAGGCAAAATTTGCCAATTATTAGAACCTTTCAAAAGGGAAACATATAAAAAAATCTCTTATAAAGCCATAAAAGAAAGCATTAAAATTTAAATCTGCATGGTTATTCATCTCAATATCATCAATATAGCCAAACATAATAAGATAAGCAAGTATGTATTCACCAGAAGTATCAAATAAACCAAGACAGACGTATTATGGAGTCTGTAACATCACTAATTTTCTTTCAAATAGATAGAATGATTATATTACAATAAGTGAAAAAAGCACAGTGCAAAAAAAAAATGCTGGAAAGAAATTCACAAAATATTTACAATGGTTACCTTTGAGAGATGAACCTAAAGATGAGTAATTTTCCTTCTTTACACTTTTTCCAATTTTCCTATACTGAGCACATCTTTGTTGTTTAAAAAAAAGGTAAGTACCCACCCTGATAAACTTGTTCCAGAAATGTCACTGGGAGAAGAGTGACTAAGTGGTGAAGTGGAAGGTCTAAATCTTTCATGGTCCTCCTCTTTGCCATGTCCACCATGCTCAGCAGAGGCATTTTTCATATCTATCAGAAAGGTGTATTTTCTAATGAGAACAGAAAAAAGTTCTGCATAATTTTGTGAATGTGATCAATTACTCAGACACTTACCAGTATTTTTAGGTGAGACTACACAATGTTTCTAATTTTCTTTCAAATAGATAGAATGATTATATTACAATAAGTGAAAAAAGCACAGTGCAAAAAAAAAATGCTGGAAAGAAATTCACAAAATATTTACAATGGTTACCTTTGAGAGATGAACCTAAAGATGAGTAATTTTCCTTCTTTACACTTTTTCCAATTTTCCTATACTGAGCACATCTTTGTTGTTTAAAAAAAAGGTAAGTACCTACCCTGATAAACTTGTTCCAGAAATGTCACTGGGAGAAGAGTGACTAAGTGGTGAAGTGGAAGGTCTAAATCTTTCATGGTCCTCCTCTTTGCCATGTCCACCATGCTCAGCAGAGGCATTTTTCATATCTATCAGAAAGGTGTATTTTCTAATGAGAACAGAAAAAAGTTCTGCATAATTTTGTGAATGTGATCAATTACTCAGACACTTACCAGTATTTTTTGGTGAGACTACACAATGTTTTTCAAAAGTCACATGCTTTTCAGTGTCGCTTGTTTCACTAACATACTCATTTCTGTTCTGATTCTCTGTATCATCGTGTATTTCTTCACACTCTTCTGACAGCCAAAGGGATGTTGTTCTGGGGTTCCTTACTGATGAATACGTATTAGCTGTGGGAGTGGAAACTGAGGTAGCTTTTTCACTGTTACCAATATCTGGTAATTTGTTGTCAATGGAATTTGTTTTCAAATCAACTGCTGCACTCTCATTGTCTCTCATATTTGTAAGCACTGAACTTGAAGAGTTTACAGTTCTAAACGATTCCTGGTTCTCACTCTCTCCATTTTCACCACAAAAAATAGCTGCTATGTTTTCTTTTGGTTCCCTTACACTTACATCAGTAGCACCTAAGTCCATTGTATGGATGTCTTTAATTTGTTCTTTTGGCAAAGATGAATCCAAAATATCAGACATACTACATCTTGAAAAGTTTTCCAATCCACCTTCACATCTACTAACCTCTGTTTTTTTAAGGTATTTCTCCATATCAAACGCACTGGATCCATTACTTTTTTCTAAATCATTAGGTAAGAAATGAGACACATTAGAACAGTCCTTCTGTTTATCATCTTCCGGAAAAGCCTTATCTCTGGTTTTATTTGAAAGTGCCTTGATCATGGCAGCAAGCTGAGAAGGATCAGCACTAACTGAGGCATCCGCAATGGCTGAAGCAATGGTGCTTATACTCAGCACAGAATCACCACTACCAGGCAGCTTGTCTTTGCATCCTTGGAGTTTGTTTTTCATGAAGAAAGTGTCCTAGAAATGAGAAAATTTACATCAGATAAATTTACCCCAGTTCTATGGACATGTACATATTAATCTTTATTTATAAGCACTATGTAAGATTTAACAGCAACCAGAAATTAATGATACACCAGTTAAATATCCCCATGAAAAAGACAGTTGTTACCAACTTTAATTATATAGTATCATGTTATTCACAAAATCTGATTGTCATTCATTTAAAAAAAATCTTTAGAAACTAAAGAGATGCTAAAACTGGGAGAATAACTTAAAACCAAAATATGAAGATATTGAGACTGAAATGCCACTGAGTCATTGTGTTTGACTACAAGTATAAATCTTGGCAACTTCATTCAATTATTAGAAATATTTATAAGCAAGACATAAATAAGAACCATGAGTAAAAGACTGAAATGGGCCCAACAGCAAAGTAGCAGAACTATTTAACAAAAAATGCATGTTAAAACTTCTGTCTCCAGTAATAGCAACCTCCAGTAATAACAGACTAGGTAATCCAAACCAAGCTCTTGCTGAGAGTAATTAGAAGTGAACAGCATATTCAAAACATCTCTTTCAGAGTACTGAAGAGCTAAAAATGCAGTGCAAACTTATGGGGCCAATATCTAAGAGACGAAAGTATCCCAGAGGGGTAAACCTAATATTGGGGATGCTTTTCCCTGGGGGGATCTGCTGCTTCAAGAAGAGGCTAAGAAAAGCTGTTTTTTGTGACAATAAGGGTGTAAAACTTGAGTTTAAAGTCTGCCAATGACTGAGGTTGGGGGGCTAGGAGGGTAGAGTGGCATGTGTGTACATCACCACAGTAAAACATCCATGCTTTGGGATAAGACCACAAAGGAGTAAAGGTAAACCAACAAAACAACATTAGACTGGCCTTCACAGTGACTGAAGCTCAGTTCCCATCTGCCAATCCAGATAACTAAATTAAAGTGATCTGAGATTGCTAGTGTTCCTCCCTCCTGGTCAGAAACAAACACAAATCCAGTCTGGAATATATCATCTCTCTCGGTCTCAAATTATTTCAACAATTTTTCCTATAAACAGCAAGATAAAACAAAAGATACCTAAGCACTTTATATATCTGAGTAAAATGGATAAAACCAAACAAAGAAAAAAAATTAAAAGCAGGCAGAGATAAGATATACTATTTTTTTTTCCTTTTTGTCTTTTTTCATGTCCGGCAACGGATCGCAACCCTCAGTGTCGCGCCCGTACCGGACCGGGACCGGCAACGGGATTGCAACCCTTGGTGTTGCTCCCACACCTCGCTCAGCCAGTGAGCGGGAACCGGTCTATATGTGGGATCCGAACCCTCGGCGGGAGTGCCACCGCGATTCCCAAGCGGCGCACTGTAGCAGTGCGCCACCAGGCTGGCCCAAGATATACTATTTTTAATGAAATAACAATAAGACTAACAGACAACATTTATTTATTTTATTTTTTTAAAGGGAAAAAGGTAATGTTTCTTAGCATATGATACATATATATATATTTTTGATATCTCACTGTGGGGTTTTTTTTTTCTTCCAAATTTTCTTTTATTTTGTCAACATACACTCTGTTTGATTATTGTGGCCCATTACCAAAACCTCCCTCCCTCCTCCCTCCCAACAATATCCTTTCGGTTCACTTCTCGTATCAACTTCTAGGAATTGTAATTGCAGTGTCTTCTTCCCTCCCCGCCCCCCCCTCCCCCGGTTTTTTTGTGTATTTATTATTTATTTTTAGCTCCCACAAGTAAGTGAGAACATGTGATATTTCTCTCTCTGTGCCTGACTTGTTTCACTTAATATAATTCTCTCTAGGTCCATCCATGCCATTGCAAATGGCAGTATTTCATTCTCTTTTATAGCTGACTAGTATTCCATTGTGTAAATATAACACATTTTCCATATCCACTCATCTGATGATGGACATTTGGGCTGGTTCCCACTCTTGGCTACTGTAAAGAGTGCTGCGATAAACACTGGGGAACAGGTATACCTTCGACTTGTTGATTACCTGTCCTCTGGGTATATTCCCAGCAGTGGGATAGCTGGGTCATATGGTAGATTTATCTGCAATTGCTTGAGGAACCTCCATACCATCTTCCATAGAGGCTGCACCATTTTGTAGACCCACCAACAATGTATGAGAGTTCCTTTTTCTCCGCAACCTCACCAGTATTTATCATTCAGAGTCTTTTGGATATTAGCCATCCTAACTGGGGTGAAATGGTACCTCAGTGTGGTTTTTATTTGCATTTCCCGAATGCTGAGTGATGTTGAGCATTTTCTCACGTCTGTTGACCATTCATATATCTTGCTTTGAGAAATGCCTACGTAGCTCTTTTCCCACTTTTTAATTGCGTTACTTGTTTTTTTCTTGTAAAGTTGTTTCAGTTCCTTGTATATTCTGGATATTAACCCTTTGTCAGATGTGTATTGTGCAAAAATTTTCTACCATTCTGTTGGTTGTCTTTTAACTCTGTTAATTGTTTCTTTTGCTGTGCAGAAGCTTTTTAGTTTGATATAATCCCATTTGTTTATTTTTCCTCTGGTTGCCCGTGCTTTGGGGGTCATATTCATGAAGTCTGTGTCCATTCCTACTTCCTGAAGTGTTTCTCCTATGTTTTCTTGAAGAGATTTTATTGTTTCAGGGTGTATATTTAATTCTTTAATCCATTTTGAATTGACTTTAGTACATGGTGAAAGGTATGGCTCTAGTTTCATTCTCCTGCATATTTTTTTTTTTTTTTTTTGGCGGTAAGGGGATAACAACCCTTGGCATGGTGTGATCCGCACTATGCTCAGCCAGTGAGCGCACCGGCCATCCCTATACAGGATCCGAACCTGCAGCCTCGGCGCTCCCAGCGCCATACACCCCAGAATAAGCCACAGGACCGGCCCTCTCCTGCATATTGATATCGAGGTATCCCAGCACCATTTCCTGAAGAGGCAGTCTCTTCCCCAGTGTATAGGCTTGGTGCCTTTGTCAAAGATCAGATGGCTGTAGGTGTGTGGGGTGGTTTCCGGATTCTCTATTCTATTCCATTGATCAGTGTGTCTGTTTTTATGCCAGTACCATACTGTTCTGGTTATTATAGCTTAGTAGTATAGTTTAAAGCCAGATGGTGTTATGCCTCCAGCTTTATTTTTTTTGCTCAGCATTGCTTTGGCTATGCATGGTCTTTTGTTATTCCATATAAATGTCTGGATAGTTCTTTCCATTTCTGAGGAAAATGTCATTGGAATTTTGATGGGGATTGCATTGAGTTTTTATATCACTTTGCGTAGTATGGACATTTTCACAATGTTGATTCCTCTAATCCAAGAGCATGGGATATCTTTCCATCTTCTTGTCTCCTCTCTAATTTCTCTCAGCAGTGGTTTGTAGTTCTCATTATAGAGATTTTTCACATCCTTGGTTAACTCAATTCCTTAGTATTTTATTTTTTTGGTGGCTACTGTAAATGGGCAAGCTTTCTTGATTCCCCTTTCTGCATGTTCACTATTGGAGAATAGAAATGCTACTGATTTTTGTGTGTTGATTTTGTATCCTGCTACTTTGCTGAAATCATTTATCAACCCCAAGAGTTTTTTGCAGAGGCTTTAGGCTGTTCGATGTATAGGATCATGTCATCTGCAAACAGGGACAGTTTGACTTCATCTTTTCCAATCTGGATGCCCTTTATTTCCTTCTCTTCTCTGATTGCTGTGGCTAGTACTTCCAACACTATGTTGAATAGGAGTGGTGAGAGTGGGCATCCTTGTCTAGTTCCTCTTCTTAAAGAAAAGCTTTCATCTTTTCCCCATTCAGGATATTATTGGCAGTGGGTTTATTGTATACAGCTTTAACTATATTGAGATAATTTCCACCTATACCTAACTTATAGAGGGTCTTTGTCATGAATGAATGTTGAATTTATCAAATGCTTTTTCAGCATCTATAGAGATGACCATATGGTCCTTGTGTTTGATTTTAATATGGTGTACCACATTTATTGATTTGCATATGTTGAACCAACCTTGCATCCTTGGTATGAATCTTACTTGATTGTGGTGAATAATTTTACGTATGTATTACTGTATTCTGTTAGCTAGTATTTTATTGAGGATTTTTGTATCTATATTCATCAAGTATATCGGCCTGTAGTTTTCTTTTTTAGTTGTATCTTTACCTGGTTGTAGTATTAGGATGATGTTTGCTTCATAAAATGAGTTTGGGAGATTTGCCTCTGTTTCAAACTTTTGGAATAGTTTGTAAAGAATTGGTGTCAATTCCTCATTGAATATTTGGTAAAATTCTGCTGTGAATCCATCTGCTCCTTGGCTTTTCTTTGTTGGGAGCCTTCTGATAACAGCTTCAATGTCCTTTATTGTTACTGGTCTGTTCAGATTTTCTACATCTCCTTGGCTCAGTTTTGGTAGCTTACGTGTGTCCAGAAATTTACCATTTCCTTCAGATTTTCAAATTTCTTGGCATTTGGTTGTTTATAGTAGTCACAAATGATTCCTTGTATTTCAGAGGTATCAGTTGTACTATCACCTTTTCATCTCTAACTTTTGTTATTTGGGTCATTTCTCTTCTTTTTTTAGTTAGCTGCACTAATGGTTTGTCAATTTTATTTATCTTTTCAAAAAACAAACTTTTTGATTCATTAATCTTTTATGTCATTTTTTGGGTTTCAACTACCTTAAGTTCTGCTCTGATCTTAATGATTTCTTTCCATCTGCTAACTTTGGGTTTGGATTGTTCTTGTTTTTCTAGTTCCTTAAGGTGAAGTATTAGGTTGTTCACTTGCCATCCTTCCATTCTTCTGAAGTAAGCATTTAATGCAATAAATTTCGCCCTTAGTACTGCTTTTGCAGTATCCCACAGGTTTTGCTATGATGTATCATTGTTTTCATTAGTTTCAGGAAATTTTTTGATTTCCTGTTTGATTTCTTTTGGACCCATAAGTCATTAAGTAGAATGCTGTTTAATTTCCATGTGTTTGTATAGTTTCCAAAATTTTGTTTATTGATTTCTAATTTTAATCCATTGTGGTCTGAAAAAATACATGGGATAATTCCATTTTTGTCTGTCTGTCTGTCTCTCTCTCTCTCTCTCTCTCCCTCCCTCTCTGCTCTGCTCTCTCTGCTTCCACCATCTTGCAACATAAGACCCCTGGATGGACTTCAGACTTCCCAACCTCAGAAACTGTAAGCAGTAAATTTTGTTTTCTTGTAAATTACGTAGTTCCAAGTATTTTGTTATAAGCAACAAAAACAGACTAATACAACTAGCCTACCTACAAAAAGGCTATTAGTATTGAAGTAATTACCTACTACTTAAGTAATGATGCCCCCACCCCCACCCCACGAGGCTTGGGGCATGCAATGTGGCATTGCCATGACCCAGAGGAAGACACACAAAAATAACTCTGTGTTACATTTTTTTTTAATTTTATTTTGTCAATATACAATGCGGTTGATTATTGTGGCCCATTACCGAAATCTCCCTCCCTCCTCCCTCTCCTCCATTCCACCCAACAATGTCCATTCTGTTTGCTTGTTGTATCAACTTCAAGGAATTGTAGTTGTTATGTCTTCTTCCCGCCCCCCCCCTGGTTTTGTGTGTGTGTGTGTGTGTGTGTGTGTGTGTGTGTGTGTGTGT
>NW_007740002.1:22383-30777 GCF_000696425.1 Galeopterus variegatus
TTCAGGTCCCCTGCTATTATGGTATTAGTGTCTATGTCCTTCTTTAGGTCTAATAGATTTTGCTTTACAAATCTGGCTGCTCTGACATTGGATGCATATATATTTATGATTGTTATGTCTTCTTGATGGATGAATCCTTTTATCATTATGTAGTGGCCCTCATTATCTCTTTTTATGCTTTTTAGTTTAAAGTCTTTTTTATCAGGTATAAGAATAGCAACTCCAGCTGGTTTTTCATTTCTATTTGCATGGTAAATCTTTTTCCATCCTTTCAATTTTAGTGTATGTGAGTCTTTATAGGTGAGGTGGGTCTCTTGAAGTCAGCATATAGTTGGGTCCTCCTTTTTAATCCAGTCAGCCAGTCTGTGTCTTTTGATTGGGGATTTAATCCTTTTACATTAAGAGTTGTTACTGAAAGGTATTGATTTTACTCCTAGCATTTTATTTATTTTTGTTTGGATGTCTTAAGTGTCTTTTGTTCCTTTTCTTTCTGACTTACTGTTTGTCTTCTGTATTTATTGGTTCCTTGGGTTGTAGATAAACTTTTTTTTCTCTTCATTGTTTCCATCTTTATTTTACTAGTGGCTTTTCATTTTTCTTGAGTTTTTATGGAAGTGGTAGTTATTTTTCAGATACGAAACTCAGGGCTCCCTTGAGAATTTCTTGTAAGGGTGGTCGTGTGGTAGTGAACTCCCCCAGTTTTTGTTTGTCTGAGAAATATATCATTTGCCCTTCATTTCAGAAAGATGGCTTTGCAGGGTAGGGTATTCTTGGCTGGCAATCTCTGTCTTTTAGTATTTTGAATATACCATCCCATTCCTTTCTAGCTTTTGGGGTTTGTGATGAAAAGTCTGATGTTAATCTGATTGGGGCTCCCTCATAGGTGATTTGACACTTCTCTCTTGCAGCTTTTAAGTTTCTCTCTTTGTCTTTGACTTTTGCCAATTTGACTATAACATGTCTTGGAGGAGACTTTTTTTGGTTGAATACAGTTGTGGATCTTTGAGCTTCCTGAATCTGAATCTCTGTGCCTTTTCCTATACCTGGGAAGTTTTCTGCCACTATTTTGTTGAATATGTTTTCTTTTCTTTTTTTTTTTTTTTTGTCCTTTTTGTGACTGGTAAGGGGATCGCAACCCTTGGCTTGGTGTCGCCCGCACCGTGCTCAGCCAGTGAGCGCACCGGCCATCCCTATATAGGATCCGAACCCGCGGCGGGAGCGCCACTGCACTCCCAGTGCTGTACTCTCCTGAGTGCGCCACAGGGTTGGCCCCCCCCCCTTTTTTTTGAAAGATGACTGGTAAGGGGATCCTAACCCTCTACTTGGTGGTGCCAGCACCATGCTCACCCAGCGAGCCAAACGGCCATCCCTATATGAGATCCGAACCCATGGCCTTGGTGTTGTCAGCACCGCACTCTCCCGAGTGAGCCACGGACCGGCCTTGAATATGTTTTCAATGCAATCTCCTTTTTCCTCCCCTTCTGGAATACCCATGATTTGGATATTTGAGCGCTTAAGGTTGTCTGATATCTCTCTCAGATTTTCTTCAGTGCCTTTAATTCTTTTTTCTTTTTTTTTGTCTCCCTGTGTTATTTCAAACAGCCCATCTTTGAGGTCAGAAATTCTCTTTTCTATTTCTGCAAGCCTGCTGGTTAAACTCTCTGTTGTGTTTTTTATTTCGTTGAATGAATTCTTCAGTTTGGCAAGCTCTGCTACATTCTTTTTCAGGGCATTGATTTCCTTGCACATTCCTTCTTTCAGGTCATGTATACTTTTCCTCATTTCATCATTTTGTCTAGCTGAGTTTTCTTGTATCTCATTCAGTTCCTTAGAATTATCATTCAAAATTCCTTGTCAGACATTTCAGGGCTTCTTGTTCTATAGGATCTAGAGCTTGAGATTTATTACCCTTTGGTGGTGTACTTTTTTGATTTTTCATATTTCTGGTATCTGTCCTTTGATGTTTAGTCATTGTGGCAGGGGGTTTCACAGTCCACAGATTTGACAATATTGTCTGGCTAGGATATTGCTGGGGCTGCCAATTTGGTATGGCTACCTCAGTGTCTGCTTAGTTGGCCACTAGTGCCTTGTGTGTGTGGTTGCCTTGGGTCTTGGGCCTCTCCGAGGAGTCACCTCTCTGGTCAGCATGCACTCGGCTGGGCTGCTTGGTCGCGTGGCAACACCGCAAGGCGTGAGGTCTTTGCGGAGCTTCTGCCTCCCCTGCTGGACGTCTCCCTGCTCCGTGTGCACTGGGTCAGGCTGCTGGGTCATGTGCCAGCACCACAGGGTGTGTGGTCTCTGCGGAGCTTCCTCCTCCCCTGCTAGACATCTCCCTGCCCCGCACACACTGGGCCGGGCTGCTGGGTCATGTGGCAGCACCGCAGAGCATGTAACAGCCAACTTTTAAAGTGAAATGGTGTAAAGTAATACATTTAAAGTGCTAAAAAAATTTTTAACCTAGAATTCTACACCAAGCAAAAATACACTTCAAGAATAATGGGGAAATAGAGACATTTTTAGAACGACAACAACAGAAAACTCATTACCAGCAGACCTTAACCAAAGAAATAGTAAGGATATTCTTCGAGCAGAAGAAAACAAATCTCAGAAAGTCAGAGATGTATATCGGTTGTATGTAATAATAGTTGTTATCATCATCACTACCATAATGTCTTATGAAACTTAAATATAGAGATAATTAAAGTATAAAATAATAGTAGCTTTTAAGTCTGGAGTAAATTGTGTATTTTATGATCCTTGTAATGTCAAATAAAAGGTTTCAAAAAGACAAAAAGTGATTTATATTAAACATTATTAAGCCAAGAAGACAGGTTATAATTTCTTGGATAATCACTAAAATAGCATGAGAAAATATATATATATGAGGGTATGTGGATAGTTCATGGAAAAACAGAATTAAAAGATAATAGGAATCTTTCCATGACCTTTTCAAAGCACCCTAATATACATAATTACCAAATTTATAGAGGGAGTACCTTAATATACATAATTACCAAATTTATAGAGGGAGAAAATTGGAACAATTCATAACAACACCAAAAGAAAAAGAACAAAGCCTAGGTGAAGCAAACAGAAAGCAAATAAAGAACAGATTCACACCCTCATGTATTGGTAACTCAATTAAATATAAGCGTATTTAATATAAGCTCATGGGAAGATGTGTATTATCTTTTAATTCTACTCTTCCAGAAACTTTCTGAAGTACTTTCCTATAAGTGGAAAGAAAGATTTTGAGACTGAAACATCAACTCCAACTCTATGTCCTCATAACAGAAATATCTAAAATATAAAAATATAAAAAGATTGAAAGTAAAATAATGGGAAAAGATATAACATGCTAACACTAACCAAAGAAAGCTGGTATTAATTATGTCAATATCAGAGTAGACTTAGGCAAAATACATTAATAGAGCCAGAGGGAGACATATACAGTGATAAAACATTTGAATTGCTAGAGAGAACAATTTTAATTTGTAAGCACCTATGAATATAGCCTCAAAATGTTTAAAGCAAACATGAATAGATCATAGTGAATAACAGACAAATCCACAAACATAGTGGGAGATATTAAAACCTAAGTAATTGAAAAAACAGAACAATCATTTTAAGAATGCATGCAGCTTCGCATCCTGATTTAAACAAATCTCACCGAAATGAAACATCAGAAGAGCATAGCCAAATCATATAACAGGCATCCCCTTCAAGTACACAGAAACATTTTTAAAAATAGAACAAATGCTGAGCCATATATCACATCTCAACAAATTTCAACAGACCAAAACCAAAAGAATTTCTGACTACAGTGCAATTGGCCTAAAGTCAGACACACTGTCAGCATCTTGGGGCCCATCCAGGGACCTGAGGCATGGAACCAGGGACCAGACAACCCCGCTCCCCAACCAGGCACACTGTCAGGGCCTGAGGGCTTGACCAGGGACCTGAGGCATGGAGCCAGGGACCAGAACCCCCCTCCCACAACCAGGCACACCACCAGCACCAAGGAGCATGCCAGAAACATCACCTCAATTTGGTGGCCCACCACAGCCACCATGATAACCGTGCCTGCCGTGAAAGCGGCGAGACACCACACACCATGCAGATGGTCCGCCAGCCAATGGTGTGCATTGACACAAGGAGTCACCAGCAGAGACCAAAGAAAAGAAGGAGATGTCTCTCTCCACAAAGCTTGTTCCAGAGTGACAGAAGAAGCATCTGCTCTACAATAATATCAGGGGACCTGAACACACCTCTCAGCATTGGACAGATCATCTAGGCAACAAATCAACAGAGTAACCATTACTCTTTCAGAAGGAGAGAAGAAATCTAGGGTAATTAGAGAGGGAAGGGAGGGAGAGAGGGATAGGGAGAGAATGGACAAGGGGCACAAAGAATAAGTACAATATATGTTTGTAACAAAATATATATTAATAATATTGATTTGATCAACATATCTCAATGGTGAACCCCCAAAATATGTATAATCAATTATGAATCAATAAAATTTTTTTAAAAAAAACAAATAAAGGGCCGGCCGGGTGGAGAGTGCGCCGCTTGGGAGCGCGGTGGCGCTCCCGCCGAGGGTTCAAATCCCATGTGGAGACCGGTTCCCGCTCACTGGCTGAGCGCGGTGCGGGTGCAACACCGAGGGTTGCGATCCCGTTACTGGTCAGTAAAAAAGACAAAAAGGAAAAAAAATAAAAATAAAAAATAAAAAATAAAAAAACAAATAAATAATTAAATAAAATGAATTTGTTTAAAAAAATAGAAATTGGAACCCTCACACCTTGCTGGTGGGAATGTAAAATGGTGCAGTTGCTTTGAGAAACAGCCTAGAAGTTCCTCAGAAAGACCAAACATAGAGTTTAATATGACCCAGCAATTCCACTTCGAGGTATACTTCCAAGAGAAATGAAAATATGTATTCATTAAAAAAACGTGTATATGAACATTGATAGCCCCGTTATTCAAAGTAGCTAAAAAGTGTATTAAATAAAAATTACAGGAGGCCATTGTTTTGGACTAATTTCCTGCACTAGGCCTCAACAGAACAGACTAAAAATCAAAATGGAGTCATGCCTTTTATGTTCCATGTCACTGAAGTTGTGGTATGACCTTCCCAGAAATCAGGAGGAAGAGATAAGAGCCAATCTTCCAAATGGGCCAGTTTATTTTCTTTATTTTTTTTCTTTTTGTCTTTTTCCGTGACCGGCAACGGATCACAACCCTCAGTGTTGCGCCCGTACCGGACCGGGACCGGCAACGGGATCGCAACCCTCGGTGTTGCGCCCGCACCTCGCTCAGCCAGTGAGCGGGAACCGGTCTGTATGTGGGATCCGAACCCTCGGCGGGAGCGCCGCCACGCTCCCAAGCGGTGCACTGTAGCAGTGCGCCACCGGGCTGGCCCACAAATGGGCCAGTTTAAATCTTCAGTGGATACAATAATGAAGTTCCCTCTACTTTAATCCTTACAAGAAAGAGATGGTCTGAAGTAACTTAATGTTAAATGGTCAGTTATTTTCCTATTCCCACCTTACAAAGAAAATAACTTTGAAATGACCAACCCTCTTTTAGTTCTTTGTTTCTGCTTTCTTCAACTTTTTTCTGTCTATAAAATCAGCCACTTTTGCACAGCTCATTGGAACACTTATTCTATTTTATGAAATGATGTGTTCCCCAGTTCTATATCACAATAAAGCCAATAGGGATCTTAAAAAAAAAAAAATTAGAAAATATATTGAACTGAATGATAATAAAATGTGACATATCAAAATATATGGGATGAAATTTTAAAAATATGATATGCAACAAAAGCTCTGCTTTCAGGGAATTTTATACCACTTGAGGTTTATATTAAAAAAGAACTAGGCAGAAAAATGAATGAGCTAAGCATCCATCTCAAGAAGTTAGAAAAACAACAAATTAAATCCACAGTAAGGAAAGGAAAAAAATGAAGATCATAAAATATGAAACAGAAAAACATACATAGAATATAGAATAAATAAAATGGATAAATTAATAAAACAGAAAAATATGTTGTTAGACTGAGCAAGAAAAAGGGAGAGGCGCAAAATAGCCAATATTAGAAATAACAAAGGGCACACATCTTCAGAATCTAAGGTCTGATAAACAATGACAAGAGGATATTATGGTCAGTGTTATGGTGATAAATTTTCAAGTTTAGATGAAGGACTGCAATCCAAGAAAACTACAACTTTCTAAAACTGACAAAAAAATTTTGAACATCAGAATAGTCTTGTAACTATTAAAGAAACTGAATTTGCAATTTAAAAGAATTAGATAAAGAACATATCAGATCCAGATGATTTCACCAATATATTCTAACATGATCTAAAGAAAAACAGTACCAATGTTACAAAAACTCTTCCAGAAAATAAAAAAATTGAGACTAGCAAAACCTTGATACCAAAATCAGAAAAGGATATTTATAACAAAGGGCATTCTTCTCACTCACAAAGATTCAAAATTATAAACAACTAGCAAACCAAATCCAATGACATATAAAATGATGATACATCATGACCCAAGTTCACTCCAAGAAGAAAAGAATGGTTTAATATTAAAAAAACATTTAATGTAATTTACCAAAAAAAAAAAAAAAAGTGAAAGCTCATTGATGGAGTTTGGATGTGTTGTCCCCTCCAAAACTCATGTGGAAATTTGATCTCCAATGTGGCAGTGCTGGAAACTGATTGAGTCACAGGGCGGATCCCTCATGAATGGATTAATGCTCTCCCTGGGGGAGGGAGGATTAATGAGTGAGTTCTCGCTCTATTAGTTCCCACAAGAGCTCCTTGCTTAAAAAGACCCTGGCACCTTCTCTCTCTCTCTTGCTTCCTCTTGCCATGTGATCTGCTTGTACCCACCGGCTGCCTGCCACTTTCCACCATGAGTAGAAGCAGCCTGAGGACCACGCCAGATGCAGCTGTCCCAGAATCATAAGCCAAATAAACCTCTTTCCTTTATAAGTCACCCAGTCTCAGGTATTCTGTTATAGCAACACAAAACAGACTAAAACACTCATGTTCATCTTGATAGATCCAGAAAAGCATCTGAAACAACTCAACCTCTTTACAAATTAAAAACCAAAGCAAACAAACAAACAAAAACTAGCAAAGATGTGGGGAACGTTGGGAAACTGTTAATCCAATGATAAACAAAAAGTTACAACATACATAAAACTTAAAGATAAAATACTGAAGGGGTCGGCCTGTGACTCACTTGGGAGATTGTGGTGCTGATAACATGAAGGCCACGGGTTCGGATCCCCATATAGGGATGGCCAGTTAGCTAACTTGGGAGTGCGTGGTGCTGACAACACCAAGTCAAGAGTTAAGATCCCCTTACTGGTCATCTTTAAAAAAAATAAGATAAAATACTGAAAAGCTTTGCCACTGAAAAGCAAGTCAGAAAATGCCACATCATCACTTCAATTCAACACTGTTCCGAGGTCCAGTCAAGTAAGGCAAGACAAGAAAATAAAGATATAAAAAGTAGAAGTGAAAAAATAAAACTACTGTTATTCTTAGATGATACAACTGCATATGCAGGAAATCCAAAGAGTCTACAGATAATTATTACAGTTAATAAATGAATTTGCTGGATAGGAAGTGAGTATATAAGACAAAACCAAAGCAAACCATATTTTTGTTTAGCCACAACAAACAGAAAATGAAGGTAAGAATATTAAAATGTTTCAACAATTTAAAAGAAATCTAACAAGAGATGTTAAAAACCTGCACCAAAAAAAAATCACAAAATACAGACAAATTAAAACTTAAATAATTGGAGGGATACATTATTTTCGCGGATTAGCACAGATTCAATATTAGAAAGATGTCAATTTTACTGTTCTACAGATTAAAAGTAATCCTAATAAAAGTAGAGCAAGACTGTTGATTTGTTAGTTGGTTGGTATGTGGAAGCTGACAAGCTGATTTTAAAATATGTATGAAAATGTAAAGGCCAACATTAGCCAAGACACTTCTAATAAAAAATACAACAGGAGGACTTTACTAAATATGAAGACTTATGTCAGGTTGGCTGATTAGCTCTGTTGGTTAGAGTGCAGCCTTGTTAACACCAAGGTCAAAGGTTTGGATTCCTATACCAGTCATTCACACACACAAAAAAACGACGTGTCACATTGACAAAATACAGACAAACAGAGCAAAGAAACGTAACAGAGAATCTAGAGAAAAAACCACAAATTCATAGAATTTGATTTGTGACAAAGTTGGAACTCTACAGAAATGGAGAAAGCATGGCCTAATTGATGAATAATGATAGCATTTAAAGAGGGAAAAGGCAAGTCACAAATTGGGAGAAGATATATGAAATGCTCACAACCTTTTG
>NW_007740002.1:31064-32675 GCF_000696425.1 Galeopterus variegatus
CAACTTCATTAGTAATCAGGGAAACACAATTAAAACAGGAGGTATTACTACACATCTACCGGAATAATTAACAATATCAAGTGGAATTATCACACACTATGGGAAGGAACCTACATTGGTACAACCACTCTGGAAAGCTATGCCAAAAATAGTGAAGTGGTTATTTTGTAATTGCCCAACAGTGGAAATATCCCGAATGACCATCAAAAGTGGAACGAACATATAGGGTGCAGAAAATTGGTATCACAGAATAGTATACGGTAATGAAAGTATACTTCTATTGCATAATAAAAGGTGAAGTTAAAAGTTAACACAAAATTAATACAGTGTGAGAGTTCAGAGCACTAATGGAGGGAGCAGTTGGGAGGCAACCAAAAAGAAAAAATAGTTTCTGTGCTGTTGGCAAGGTTCTGTTTCTTGACTTGGGGTGTATACTGGTGCTTACGTTGTTAATAATCCATTCATTGACTGCAAACTTGTTTTATAAACTCTTGTGCATGTTATACATTGATGGAATATTTTTTAATTAATTAATTTATTTTTTGTGTGTGTGTGCGTGTGTGTGACCGGTAAGGGGATCATAACCCTTGGCTTGGTGTCGCCCGCAACTCGCTCAGCCAGTGAGCACACCGGCCATCCCTATATAAGATCCGAACCCGCGGCCTCAGCACTCCCAGCACCGCACTCTCCCGAGTGAGCCACGGGGTCAGCCCGGAATTTTTTTTTTTAATCTAAAAGTACTTGTAATAAAATTGAAGTCAGAAAAACACTTTAAACTGCATATATTTTTCACAGGTGATCTTGTCTCGATCTTATATAATAACAAAATAATCTTAGATTTCCTTCATGAAAGGCACAAGCTACCTCTGTTTTCCCTTTATCGGCAGTTAACGTCACATCATTTTCATCCACTTGTGAATTACTCTCCAGTGCTTCAACCTGAAGTGTAATTGATCCTTCGTTTAGTTGTGCCTGGGATTGTTCATTTAAATCTCCTGCAGAAAACAAACAACATTCAATTTACAAGTATATACTATCTCACAGAAACAATCTATGGGATAAGGACCAGTGAAAATAATTAACTGCCAAGAAGTCTTATACCCCAAATATCATTCTCACTAAAACTGTTTAAATGTATAGTCATTTTGACAAAGGACAACAGTATTGTAAATTTGGCTTAATTCAGCAAAGTCTAAACATTGAAGGAAGATTATGGATATCTCCCTTGCAAATACTCAAACTCATTTAATATTTTTAAGCTTTAAATATTTCACTAATACACAATAAATTAATTCAAGAGTGAGTACTTCTTTACAGTAATAAAAAATAAACTATATATACACATGCCCTTTATCCCTACTCCCCTAGTGGAATACAGGCTCTTTAAGGAACGGAGCATATCTTGTTCAACTTTATATGATATGTAGCACAAGACATTGTACTAGCAAAAAGTAGCTGCTCAATAATTATAAGTTGACCAAGAAAGTTTGATTTTAAATATTTATCATAAATATCTGTCATATTTAGACTGTCGGTTTAAATCTCAGAACATCCCTTTAACTAAAAGTCTACCTAAATAATAAATACAATATCTAGGATTCATTAATTTGG
>NW_007740003.1:0-2599 GCF_000696425.1 Galeopterus variegatus
ACAGCTCTCAGGATCGCGCTGTTTCCTGACGCGGGCGTTCGAGACCCGTCGCCATCTTTTCCCTCCAATCTTTTATTTCTGAAGAAGTCCTCTCTGTTTTTTCTTAGTTGTCATGGCTACAGGCTTACCAATTTTATTGATCTTTTTGAAGAACAAGCTTTTGGTTTTGTTGAATTTTGTGCTGATTTCCTGTTTTTAATTTCATTGATTTCTGTTCCAATTCTTATTATTCTTTTCTTCTGTTTGCTTTGAATTTAATTTTCTTTTCTTTTTCTAGTCTCCTAAGGTGGAAAATTTTGATTACTGATTTTAGATATTTCTTCTTTTGTAATATATGCATTCAGTGCTATAATTTTCTCTCTAAGCACTGCCTTTGCTGCATCCCACAACATTAGATAAGATGCATTTTAATTTTTATTTAGTTAAAACATTTATAAATTTCTTTTGATATTTATCTTTTGACTTATGTTATTTACAGGTGTGTTATTTAATCTCCATTTATTTTGGGATTTCCAGTTATCTCTCTGCTATTGATTTCTAATTTAATCCATTGTGGTCTGAGAGTAGGCATTGTATGGTTTCTATTCTTTTAAATTTGAAGGTATGTTTTATGGCCCAGAATGTAAACTATCTTGGTGAATGTCCCATGTGAGCTTGAGAAGAATGTGTATTCTGCTGTTGTTGGATGAAGTAGTCTAGAGATGTCAAATTATATCAAGTTGATTGATGGTGTTGTTGAGTTTATGTCCTTACCAATACTCTGCCTGTTGGATCTGTCCATTTCTGATAGAGGAATATTGAAGTCTCCAGCTATGATAATGGATTCATCTATTTCTTGCAGTTCTATTAGTTTTTGCTTCACATAGTTTGATGCTCCAGTGTTAGGTGCATATATGTTAACAATTGTTATGTCTTCTTGGGAAACTGATTGATCCCTTTATCATCATGTAATGCCCTTTGTTATCCTTGATACCTCTGCTTGCTTTGAAGTCTACTTTATCTGAAATTAATACAGCTACTCTTGCTTTCTTTAGATTAGTGTTTGCATGGTATATTTGTCTTCATCAATTTACTTTTAATCTATGTGTGTTTTTATATTGAAAGTGAGTTTCTTGTAGACAATGCATAACTAATTTTATTTTCTGATTCACTCTGACAATCTCTGTCTTTTAATTGGCGCATTTAAATCATTGATGTTCAAAGTGATTATTGATTTGGTTAGATTAAAATCTATCATATTTGTTACTGTTTTCTCTTTGCTGTCTTTGTTCTTTGTTCCTATTTTTGTCTTTTACTCTTTCTGCTTTTTGTGCTCTTAACTGATCATTTTATGATTCTATTTTCTCTACTTTCTTAACATACAGGCTGTACTTCTTTTTTTTAACTTTTTTTAGTGGTTGCCCTAGAGATTGCAATAAACGTTTACAACTGATACAAGTCCACTTTCAAATAACAATATAATGTTTCATGGGTCGTGTGAGTATTTTATAATAATAAAATAATTCTGGGCTGGCCCGGTGGCGCACTGCTACAGTGCGCCACTTGGAAGTGTGGTGGCGCTCCCGCCGAGGGTTCGGATCCCACATACAGACCGGTTCCCGCTTACTGGCTGAGCGAGGCGTGGGGGCAACACCGAGGGTTGCGATCCCGTTGCCGGTCCCGGTCCGGTACGGGGGCGACACTGAGGGTTGCGATCCGTTGCCGGACACGGAAAAAGACAAAAAAAAAAAAAATGATATGCCTAGGTGCAGTTTTGGGAGGCATTTGTCCTTCTTGGTGGTCTCTGAGATTCCTGGATCTGTGGTTTGGTACCTGACAATTTGGTGAAATGCTCAACCATTAATGTATCAAGTAATTCTATTGTTCCTTTCTCTCTTTCCTCCCCTTCTGCTATTCCCATTATGCATCTAATATACATTTTGTAGTTGTCCCACAGTCCTTGGGTATCCTGTTCTGGTTTTCTTTTTCAGTGTTTGTTCTTTTTGCTTTTCCATTTTTGAAGTTTTTATTGATATATCCACAATTCCAAAGATTCTTTCCTCAGTTGTGTCCAGTCTACTATTAAGCCCATCGAAGGCATTCTTCATTTCTTTTCAGTATTTTTGATAGCTAGCATTTTTTTTTTTTTTTGGTTCTTTCTTAGGATTTCTGTCTCTGCTTACATTGCCCATCTCTTCTTTCATGCTGTTTATTTTATCCATTACAGCCCTTAGCATATTAACCATAGTTGTTTTAAGTTTCGGTCTGATAATTACAACATTCCTGCTATGTCTGGTTCTGATGTGTGCTCTGACTCTTCAAATTGTGTTTTCTGCTTTTTGTTATGCCTTGTATTTTTTCCTGATAGCCCACTATGTACCAAGCAAAAGGAACTTCTGTAAGTAGGCCTTTAGCAAGGTAGTGAGATAAGGGGGAGGGGAATAGTTCTGTAGTCCTAAGATTAGGTCTCAGTCTTTTAGTGAGCCTAGGACTCTGGGCAATGAACTTCACAACTTTTTCTTAGTTTCTTTCTCTCCCCTTGGGTGGGACAAGATGGCTAGAATGAGCTGGAGTTGCATATTTCCCTTCTCCCTGTGTCAGGCTAGAGCTGACTAGAGTT
>NW_007740003.1:3181-4262 GCF_000696425.1 Galeopterus variegatus
AGAATGAGCTGGAGTTGCATATTTCCCTTCTCCCTGTGTCAGGCTAGAGCTGACTAGAGTTGGGTATTTCCTCCCCAGGTCAATTAGGCTCTGATAATACCCTACCTTGTTAACTAGTTTCTCCTGAGGGCAGCCTTGTTAAAGAACAGAATGATCTGGCATATTTGCAAATAGTTCCTTTTCCTTATCCCTGATAGACAGAGGAGGGGATTTTTCTCTAATATTTATTGGAGGAACCTTGTCAGGCTTCTGGAGGTAAATCTCACAATATTGTGGGAGGCACCATAATTAATGACTGGGTCACCAGCATTTTTTAACTCTCAGACTTGTCTGCCTTGGTACTCCGGCAATTTGTAATTACAGTTCAGGTTTTATTTCTCTGGTACTCATTTCTAATGTGGTTTCCACTAGTGAATCTCAGCTTCACTAAGCCATGACTCCATGTATTCATCCCTGCCTCTCCAATCTTGGGGCAGCAGTTTTGTCCTGTGTCCTCTCCTCTCTTGCTGATCCAAGAAGAGTTGATTTTTCAGCTTGTTCAACTTTTTACTTGCTGTTAGGATAGAGTGGCAACTTCCAAGCTCCTTATATGTAGAATTGAAAATCATCTACCATATATTTTATGTATAAGCTACCTATAAGCCATTTACTGTTTTCATAGCATGCCTTTGGCACTGACTTGATCTATAATGTCCAACTGAGTTGTTTTTCTACCACTGTTTATCCTTCACTGAGGTTGCAATAAGTCACTGAAGTCATGAGATCTGAATTCATAGTACACACATAGAAGGGTGTGTTTCCTACATAAAACCTGTGCATGAGATTTTCTTTGCTTTTATGTAAATGGTGATGGTATATTGCTTGTATTGAGGTGGCTCATTCAGAGATAGATCTTTTCAATAGAACATAAAGGGGTTGTTTTAAAATGCATTAGGATGTATCTCTATTCTAATTTTAAGCTTTTTTATTCAGAAGCTATAACAAATGTACATTTACTGAACTACTTTTATAAATTAATAAGGCTAATAGTTAATATAGTGTTAAAATGTAACAGGGGATTTAAAAAAGAAGTTGAAGGGCC